>NC_035439.2:20453162-20753162 GCF_002127325.2 Helianthus annuus
CCTACTACTGTTCCAATGAGCGGACCAAGAACTAATAAACCATATGAGCGAACCTATAGTGACGTCAGCAACGAACGAACCAAGTGCAAGCGAAACAATAATTTGAACCAGAAATAAGTCGATTTTAGTTCTGAAATCTTCAAAGTTTTGTTAAAACATGATTACGCACACACTGTGTGAATTTAAAGCGATTCTGACCGTAAAAAGTTCTGTTTTTTCGAAAAAGAAAGGTGTAGAAACAGAAAAAGTGATGAAAACGAGCTGTTTTTGCGAGATCTCTTCCTCCTTGGCTCTGATACCAGTTGTAGGATCGATTTCGCGACCTAAACGAGTCGTTCGGAAGAGCTCAAATCCGTTTCAGAGGCGGAAACAAAGAAACGGACGTGTACACAGCTAGAATCACACTTTAAACCTCTTGTATATTGATTTTACAGCGTTTACATTGACAAGGAACACTGGCAATACCTCGGTATCAGATCTGAAAATCGTTACAAATGAAATGAATGACTAGCCTATTTATACTACACAAGGTTCGCTCGAAATAACCTTGAACACAAAAGCGGACCACATTCATAACCGTAAAAGCGAACCTCCAAGTTGCCGTATAAGCGAACCTTCATGTTATCCACAAAAGCGAACCTCCCTGTTGACTTTCAAGCAGATCTCATTATTGAACCTTCCATCTTTTTGTCTTATATGAACTTCCATGTTATTGGGCCTTCAAATGGGAGCACTTCATTGGACCCTCATATGGTAACATATCATTGGACCTTTTAGCCTAAGCATCTCATTGGACCATATTATGATTTGTCTTTTGTGTGAGATGATGTAAACGGCCAACATCCATTTCTTGTATCATGACATCACTTGTGATGTCACCTAGGTGATGTCACTCGTGATGTCTTGTCCGATCGTATCCGCAACGAGACTGAGACGCGATATTAAGACGAAGACGACAGATGACTGCACCAACATAGTCTCTGGCCCATACTGGGTCTCAAAACACTGTCTTGTCTATGTGCTGAGTTCTGTCAGCATTTTTCTGAGTTATCCATTAACTGTGCTAACTGTGCTTTGTGCATCATTTATGTCAATATGGTTTGCATGTAATAATGATGTGACATCATGCAATATGTAATGCACATGTAAGTATGATGCAGTAATCAGAAAGTAGTTAATTGTAATTCAGCACAGTCTTAAGCACTAATCATGGTTAATTAATTGTACGGATACCTGGATTTTTGATGGTTGTCACAGAAGCCAAGGTTCCCAAATAACACACTTTGATATTCCAGAATCATCTATATTGAAAATAGTGATCTGGTATGTCATTCAACAATTAAAATCGTTGGAAATCAGTGAAACAGTAGGTTTCGGATGACAGGGAGTCCCCTCTCGTGTGAGAGGGTGATCCTCTCGAACGAATGGGCCTAAACCTCAGACGAATGGGACTATTTCTAGGTAAAATCAGCTCGATTTTGTTTGAACTGATTACCTACTCGGCTGGAATTGGTTCAACTTAAATCCACAGCTATTGACTTAGCTTGTGAACTCAGAGTACCTTAGATCCGACTGAGTTCGAAGCCAGAAAGATTATTTAAAATGGTTTTGAAAGATTTACTTCACTTTCAGCTTGGTCCTTAACAGATTTGAGAGTTAATATCAGTTGCCATTGCAGATCTGATAAACCAAGTGAAGATTCATGAAGTATCTTGTAAAAAGTTTGATAAAATCAGAAGAAAAGTAGGAGAAATGGAAGGAAGTTAGTTGTTTAGTGAGTGTAAACTCACTTAGGAGCAGCTGAGACAAGTCTGGGAGAAATGTTCGAGGTTAGCTTGAGAGAGAATTTCAGGAGTTGAAGGTCTGAAATAAAGGGAATGAACTGATACTTACAGGCTGAGGGACACATTTGGGACGAGTGGGCTTAGGGACGAATGCGCCATTTTGGGAGGACTGGGCCGCCCTTTCATGCGAGAGGGGCCAGGCCCATAAGTAAAAAACCCAATTTCGCGTATTTTGTTGCTTTTAAACGTTTTAAGGGTATACCTGCAATGTGTAACTGTTATGCATAAATAAAGGAATGTATAAATATATTTTGCATGTATAATAAGTATGGGTTTGCATATAAATTGTATCAAGTATGTATGTATCACGAAATGTTTAACAAGTATTTGTGAATAATGAATAACACAAGTGTATAAAAGCTTGGATTTTCATTATGATTCAAGTGTTGAATTACAGCGTTTGAAATGAAATATGATTACAAGAGAATACAAGTTTCTATAAATGGAAAGTACAACAAACTTGCTAAATAAGGAAAGTTACAAACAACGAGGCGTTACACTCGAGACCGGGCTCGACTCATGAATAAGCTTTCAACCTCGGGATTGCAATGGATGCCATATAACTTCAGTAGTTACAGTCACAATCTTTTTTTCATAAAAGCATTAAACCCTAGATCCTTTAGCATTAATCCAGTTAATTTTGAACATTAAGTCATATCATGTGCTCCTCATGTGAGGGCATTGATGTCTTTTTATGCTGCCACACCCGCTCATAGGTGGAAGCGGAAGGTGTGATCGTGATTAGTTCTCATGGCATACGATGTAAGTAAACGAGCTATATGAATAAAGTACGTACGATGTTCATCCACTGCATTGATATAAAAGAAATTTACAAGTCACAATTTGTTCATAAAAGACATAACACAGTTATATTGTTTCCCAAAAGACTTGTTACAAAGATGTTGTTTTAAACCAACAAGGCTTTGCATTCTATGTCTCGTTAGAGGGCGAGATATATGAATCAAACCCTTCAAAATAGGATCACGTCGCATTCTTGATCATCTTGAATTCTTGAAACGTACCGTGCAAGGATCCACTAATTTCCTGAAATACATATAAGTTTGAAAAGTCCACATAATTTTGGTGAATTCATGTGTTTATTTTGTATCAAATGAATCTTAAAAACATTTGAAAGTTCTTGTATAGAAAACCGGTATGTAAAGCATCTATGAAATCGTTGATCATTAATGATTTGCAAGGACATTAATATGTGTGCCGACATAGGAAACAATCCAACCCTTGATGATTTTTGTTTCGATTACCCTCGAGTAGGACATAAAAGAACTCTAACAGGTCTCACGGACCAAGAGTGGGGCTCGCCAAAACCCAATAGATCTACCCCTTTCATTCCTCGGACTGTATGTGTGATTAATGGTGCTTAAGTCCCACCCTATGCACACATGATCTACGTGTTTTTCATTCCCTAGCTTATCATACCATTGTAAAATGTATTTCCCCCAACAGTTAAAAAACTGAAAAGCTTTTAAAAGAAAAAGGGACATGAAATCACGATTTGTGTCCAAACGTGTATTGTGCTAGTAAGATCGGGTGTCCGTATAAGTATCGCAACCTACAAGTGTTCTAATCTCATCAGACACTTAGGTCTTACTCGACCGTGTACAAGTTGATCATTTTGAATATTCGTTAAGACTTTTATAAGTTTGTTTGCTTGGAACCCTTGTTTGTTTTCTTAAAACATTGGTATTTTATTTATCGTTCGTTGTTAATATATATATATATATATATATATATATATATATATATAATTTGTGTATTCTTATCGTGTATGAACGGGCCTCCCCCTTCATATGTCTCCGTGCCTAGCAAGATAGTAAACGGGCCCAGCCCTTATGCGTCTTCGTGCCTCGCACGAGTGTGAATGGGCCTAGCCTATATGCGTCTTCGTGCCCCGCACGAGTGTTTCGTCGTTACGAATTATATATATATTTTTCTAATATAGATATTTCTGAATGGTGAAGCTCGTTCACTTGTATATGTATATGTTCGTTTCTCATGTATATACTTGTTCTTCAAGTATATATATGTATATCTTTTCTGTATATATTTGTTAAAAATAATTAATTTTAACATCTAACTCGTGTCGATGTACATGTATAATGTTCCCTTGTATGTTTACACTTCATCAAGTTTATTTGTGTACATCAATTGTACTTGTTTATTTATATGTATACCATGTATATACTTCACTTGTATATTTTTATTGTTGGTATTTGTGCCATATTTATACGTATAAGTGTACATGTACATTACTTGTAATCATTTATTTTACTAAGCGTTTTATTGTACGTATTTCCATACGTATAAGTATACTTGTATTCTTGTATTATTTCACTTAGTTGATTTTATATATAATACTTTCCGAATTTTATGAATGGTGAAAGCATATATTAACTAAGTTTCTAAAAAGAATATATTTTTAGAACTTGTTGGTAACGTTTATTTATATATATTTCGTGTCGGTGAAAATGCCTAAGTTTTGTGTCAGTAGAATATATATATATACTCCTTGTTATGACAAAATATACGGTTCTTGTCGGTGACTATATATATTTGTTTCTTACGGAGTTTTTATTATACCTTACTTGTTAGTTTAGTATATATATTATTTATTCAATATATGTAGCTATATCTATAGGTAGAGGATCATGAGAAAACTACATATAAATGAGAAAACTAGAAAACTAACTAAAAAGCCTAAAAACATACCAATTTTTTTTACATGTTTTTTTATAAAAAAATCGTTATTTTTTATATATAAAAAAAATTTCAAAAAAAAAAAACTTATACTACGCATGTGCATTATATGTGTACTACACTTATGCATTACATGCTTAAACCAGGATGGGATTCATGTTGATCCATCCAAGGTAGACTCGATTAAGAACTGGCCTGCACCTCGCACACCAACGGAAATTCGCCAATTCTTGGGTTTGGCAGGTTAATACAGGAGGTTTATTAAGGATTTTTCCAAGATCGCGCAACCTCTCACTTCACTAACGTAGAAAGGCGTTACTTATCGATGGGGTAATACATAGAAGTCAGCATTTCAGCACTTAAAGGATAGACTTTGTAGTGCACCTATTCTTTCATTGCCAGAGGGCACAGACGACTTTGTGGTTTACTACGACACATAAATTCAGGGTCTTGGTTGTGTATTGATGCAACGGGATAAGGTCATTGCCTACGCTTCACGCCAACTTAAAGTTCACGAACGGAACTACACTACTCATGATCTAGAGCTGGGAGCTGTTATTTTCGCGCTCAAGATGTGGAACATTACGTGTACGGTACCAAGTGCACCATCTACACCGATCACAGGAGTCTCGAGCATATCTTCAAGCAAAAGGAATTAAACATGCGTCAACATCGATGGGTCGAGTTACTGAACGATTACGAATGTGCCATCAAGTACCATCCAGGCAAAGCCAACGTTGTGGCCGACGACCTCAGTCGAAAAGATACTTCACCGAAATGCGTGCGAGCGTTACAACTTACCATCCAGTCTAGCCTTCCTTCACAGATACGAGATGCTCAGGTGGAAGCATTGAAACCAGAAAACGTTAGGGCTGAAGCCTTATGCGGCTCAAGGCAACGGTTAGAACAAAAGGAAGACGGCGCTTATTACGTTACAGGGCGCATCTGGGTCCCACTCTATGGCAGCTTACGAGAACTTGTGATGGATGAAGCGCACAAGTCTCGCTACTCAGTACATCCGGGTTCAGATAAGATGTACCACGATATCAGAACTACGTATTGGTGGCCAAGCATGAAAGCCCACGTAGCAACTTACGTTAGCAACTTACTATAGGTAGAGGATCATGAGAAAACTACATATAAATGAGAAAACTAGAAAACTAACTAAAAAGCCTAAAAACATACCAATTTTTTTTACATGTTTTTTTATAAAAAAATCGTTATTTTTTATATATAAAAAAAATTTCAAAAAAAAAAAAACTTATACTACGCATGTGCATTATATGTGTACTACACTTATGCATTACATGCTTAAACCAGGATGGGATTCATGTTGATCCATCCAAGGTAGACTCGATTAAGAACTGGCCTGCACCTCGCACACCAACGGAAATTCGCCAATTCTTGGGTTTGGCAGGTTAATACAGGAGGTTTATTAAGGATTTTTCCAAGATCGCGCAACCTCTCACTTCACTAACGTAGAAAGGCGTTACTTATCGATGGGGTAATACATAGAAGTCAGCATTTCAGCACTTAAAGGATAGACTTTGTAGTGCACCTATTCTTTCATTGCCAGAGGGCACAGACGACTTTGTGGTTTACTACGACACATAAATTCAGGGTCTTGGTTGTGTATTGATGCAACGGGATAAGGTCATTGCCTACGCTTCACGCCAACTTAAAGTTCACGAACGGAACTACACTACTCATGATCTAGAGCTGGGAGCTGTTATTTTCGCGCTCAAGATGTGGAACATTACGTGTACGGTACCAAGTGCACCATCTACACCGATCACAGGAGTCTCGAGCATATCTTCAAGCAAAAGGAATTAAACATGCGTCAACATCGATGGGTCGAGTTACTGAACGATTACGAATGTGCCATCAAGTACCATCCAGGCAAAGCCAACGTTGTGGCCGACGACCTCAGTCGAAAAGATACTTCACCGAAATGCGTGCGAGCGTTACAACTTACCATCCAGTCTAGCCTTCCTTCACAGATACGAGATGCTCAGGTGGAAGCATTGAAACCAGAAAACGTTAGGGCTGAAGCCTTATGCGGCTCAAGGCAACGGTTAGAACAAAAGGAAGACGGCGCTTATTACGTTACAGGGCGCATCTGGGTCCCACTCTATGGCAGCTTACGAGAACTTGTGATGGATGAAGCGCACAAGTCTCGCTACTCAGTACATCCGGGTTCAGATAAGATGTACCACGATATCAGAACTACGTATTGGTGGCCAAGCATGAAAGCCCACGTAGCAACTTACGTTAGCAAGTGTATGACTTGTGCGAGAGTCAAGACGGAATATCAGAAACCATCAGGCCTACTCCAGCAACCAAAGATACCACAATGGAAATGGGAAGAAATTTCCATGGATTTTGTTACTGGCCTGCCTAGATCTCAGCGTGGGAATGTGTTGGTGCACTACATCTGTCGACTTCGTCTTGTATTGAGTCTTAGTCTTAGATTGTTAGATCAGGGCACGTTTTACGAGAAAACGGGAAAATGTATGTAATTAGGTTGGTGATTTCGCTCTTATGGACCTAGGGTTTCGCTTATTAGGTCATGTTAGGGTTTCGCTCATGTGGACATGTTCCTTGGAGCGAAACCATCTACCCTATATATAGGTCACATAAGCGAAATCAGAGTATCAGTCTTGCAATTTCATACCGAGGTGCTGCCGGTGTGAGATTTGGATGTAATCTGTCAGATATCAATACAACAAGGTGTTTAAAGTGATTTGCTAGGTGTTTCTAAGTCAGATACTTGTTTTCCGCACCTGTATCTGATCAAAACTCCTCTGAACGACTCGTTCGGGTCGAAACTCGATCCTACAAGTGGTATCAGAGCTTCAGGAGGAGGAGTTCTGCAGAGAATAGCTGGAATTCATCAAGATTTCTTACTTCTACGCCTTCTTTCTTCAGTTCAGAAAGTTTTACCGGTCAAAATCAGCTCAAAATTTCACAGATTGTGCGTAATTGGACATAGACAAATCCCTGAGAGTTTGGCATTGAAATAAGAATAAAAAATGGACTAAAATTGGATCTGATTAGGTTTCGCTTATTCGTACATTCTGTAATTTCGCTTATTTGAACATCCTGGTTTCGCTCATAGCGACACTTAAACTGCCATTTCGCTCCAAAGGACCATCATATTTCGCTCTTGTGTCACAATGTCAGAGGTTTCGCTCATTTGAACAATACTAATTTCGCTCATAGCTGCACAAATCAGGGGTTTCGCTCATCTGATCATACAGATTTCGCTCCAGTGAACAATACCAGGGGTTTCGCCTTTGTGAACAGTCTTGATTCTGCTTTTAAGGACTGTTGTATAAATTTTTTAAAATCTGAAAATGGACGAGGAATTTTACAACGCATTCGCCACTCCGGTTACCCCGATCACTATTGCACAGAATACAGTGCTCGAAAACGAAACGGGAACAATGCAAAAACCGCCCAAACTATTGAACATTGAAGAATATAAGGGATGGGAAGGTCGTTTTGAGAATTGGGTACAAGCTAACTTCCTAGACGCTTGGGAGTGTGTTGAAACGAAATATGTGAGACCGTTAAATGATGATGAAGAGGAAGTTGCGATCAAAGATATGAGTGCCGATGACAAAAAGAAATATAAGAATGAGAAAATGATGTTAAATCTGCTACAACAAGCGGTGAAAGAGGATATTATGGTCTTGTTACAACACAATGGAAGTTCATATTCAATTTGGAAAGCGTTGCGTTCAAAGTTTGTTGGTAGTCAGGAGATGGTGAAAAATAATAAGTCACTTTTGAAAAAAGAGTTTGATTTGTTTAGAGGATTGAAGAATGAGAGTACAAGACAGATCATTGAAAGATATTGCAACTTGTTGGTGAACATGAAGAGGTTAAGCATCAACAAAGATAATGAAGAGTTGATTAAAAAGCTTGCAGATGCGTTACCACATGAAACTTAGGGAACACAGCTGATGATGCTCAGGAACAAAAAGGGTTTTAGCACGTTAACCTTGAGCAAATTCATTGAGAAATTGGAAGCTCAGGAAATGGAACAGAGAAAGATTGTTCGAATGAAAGATTTCGATGGTGAACAGGATATTGGGTTGTATTACAAAGCAGGAGTGAATGAGAAATCTACAAATTTATCTCCAAAAATAGAAACTGCTTACAATGCCAAGAATTCTCCTGGAAGTTCATCATCAGGATCAAACAGCAAAACAAGTTTTACATCATTTCCGTCTTTTGATCCAAACATTTCAGCAACAAAAAATGGGAGAAAACTTCAATGCAATATTGTTTTAAATCTTGAAAATGATCAAGATTATTCTGAGGAAGTTGCTAAAAACCACATGTCTTTATTGGGAATGGTTTTAGAATCTTATAGTTGTTTTGTTGCAGGTCGTATCGGGAATCCAATGCTAACAAAGGAAGATTACGACCAGATAGATGCTGAAGAGATGGAACTGATGGACATAAAATGGTGTTTGGCAAGCGTGTTAAGGAGAGCTGAGAAATTCAAGCAGATTACGGGGAGAGATGATCTTCGTGAGGCTAATGTTTCTACTTTAGGTTTTGACAAATCTAAAGTCACTTGTTTTCGTTGCAGGGAGAAAGGTCACTTTAAGAGGGAGTGTACCAACCCTGAAGCAAGTGGAGCTCAGAATCCTTTCAACAACAACAATGATTACTATCGAAAGGCCATCTACCATCAGGTTGCTCAACAACCATCTCAACAACATCAACATCAAGCACAAACTGCACATGGAAGACTCATAATTGAAGTTTCTGGAAAAAGAGCTTGTGTGGTTAATCAGGAAGAAAAGAAGTCATTCAACTGGGATAAATATGTCTTAGCTGATGGAAAAGCTTGTTTGATTGATCAAGATGATGAAAAGCTACCCGAGGGTTTTAGCTGGGAGAATTTTACTTGGGATAACTATATTCCTGATCAAGATACAGCTTAAACTGCTTTTGTTGCCAGAGTTGAGGAAGAAAGTGATGATGATACTGAGTATTATGCCAGACAAATGGAAAAACATCTGAAGATGATGGCAGAAAGTGACAGTGAGGATGAGAAGGCAAAGAAGAAAAAGAAGAAGGTAAAGACACCGGTTAGCAGTGATGATGAGACAGTACCAGTAGTGAGAAGAAAAGTGGAAGAAACTCCAAAGTTCGAGATTAATGAAAAAGCCATTGCAAAGAAGAGTCCAATAACTTGTGAAAATTGTGAAGCTGTAAAAAAAACAGAACAGTTCATTGATCCACAACATGAACAGATTGAAAAAATCTTATGATGTGTTGAACAGGGCAATGAATATGTACAACGACACAAGTGAAGAGCAGGCAACAGCAATGAAAACACTTTAGGGAGCTTTCATGGTCAAGCAAAAAGTCGTAAACAATTATATCGAGAAGTATGCTGATCTCGAACAGAAACTTGAACTTCAGAGAATTGAAACTGAAAGAGTTCATCGTTTGTTGAAAAGTTACTCATGTTCGTCTTATGTTATTGACAGGATTTATCCAATGGCTGAAAGCTTGAAGGCATTCGAGAACAATGACGTAACTAAAGAAAAGAAAGTTTCAGAAGAAAAGATTGAAGAAAAGACTCCAGTGAAAAAGACTAAAAAGAAGAAAGGCACTGTAGAGACTACATCTGGTAAGAAACAAGGTGTCAGTTACAACAAGTGTCCAACCCCCTCTGGAAAATGGATATTTGGCTAGAAATCCAAATGATGAAAGAGTCAAAAAGGCAACAAACTTACAATGGGAGTCGGAGTCGTCATTCAATCTACCAGAAAGTATTGATGTCACGTTTACATCATCTGACACTGATCAACAATCTCAATTGATGAAGATAGTGGTGGATCATGTGTTAGAAAACGATGAAACATAAGAGTCAAAGTCGGAGTCCGTGTCAAATTCAAAGTCTAAATCAAGCACTCCGGGTCAAACAGAAAAACAGGGCAAAATAGTTTATGACAAAGAATTCCTGTTATCAAAATCTCATTTGGATGATGAACCGTTTAAAGTTGCTTACACTTTGAATGGTTCTGACAAATTATATTCTGATAAGGAATTTCCAATAAGAGGTGTCAAAACTGAACTGATAAACAAGGTTTTCAAACTCACAGAAATTAATATTTCTGAAATAAAAGACTTATGTCTTAATGAAAAACCTAAAAAATACACCTCAAGAATTCAACAAAGGTTAAACAAGAAAAAGGGTTACAGTTCTGGTTCTGGTTTCCAAAAGAAATCAAACCATAACGGTAATTTCAAAAAGAAAGGTCTTGGTTTTATCCCAACAGAAAAATAGAAAAATGAAAAATATGTTCGTGATTTTAAATCCAAAATGACATTTGTTTCAGGAACGTCAGCAGATGAAGAAGAAAAGAAAGATTTCTGGAGGCAGTCAAACAATGAGTTCCTTGCAAAGAAGCAAGATGAATTGAACAAAATGACTGAGCAGAAGAAAGATACGGGAACCTGTTTCCAATGCAACACTGTTGGACATATTGCCAGAGATTGTTCTAAGGCAATACAATCAAAACAGGGAGTATCTCGTAAACTCAAAGAGCAAGTGGTTGAGTTTGAATCACCAATTGATAGAACCAAATTGTTTAAAAATTCTACATTCGAAATTGGTGAATGTTCAAACAAGTTTTACAAAAAGAGAGCTAAATCTGACAACCAGAAATGGCTTGTTAAGAAAACTGTTGAAAGCTCTAGCAATGATTCTGATAGGTCAAAATCAGAGGAGCTATCTTCTGTCGATGAATCTGACTCCACAAAGTCAGATGAGCCATAGGTGGTTTCGAAAAGTAAAGCTATTTTAAAAGATGAAAAATCAGTTCCGACTGCGAATGATGAGGATTTTCCATCACATTGGGCTGAAAACTATAAGAAGAAAATTGGTAAAGTTGAAATATCTAACCAATTTTATAATGACAAACAGAAGTTTGATGCTGAGAAGGTCTTTAACCCCAAGGTAAAACATACCTTTGGAAAGATGATTGACCGAAAAGTCAAAGGGGTTAAAGAATTTTATGAAAAGAAGAGGAAAGGTAAGAAACCGAGTGATGGTGACTCGGTGACACCCAAGGCTGGTCAGGCTTGGGTGGATATTTTCTTCAACTAAAAACCTGACTTGCCGGAGCTCCCAGGTTGGTAAGCGAGGAGCAGGTATCAGCATCTATCTTGAGGATTTATTCGGTAATGTCAATCATGCAAACGGTAAAGAGGTTTGTTTGTGTTTATTTTACAAGTGGTTAGAAGTTTTGATTGTGCATACTTGCATATGGTAAATCAAGGACATTAATTTGTACTTGCATTTTCCTACAAGTGGTTAAAAGACAAGATGATGAACCACATCCCCAAACTTATTATTGATAAACCTACAAGTGGTAAAATCAATCAAACTTATTTTCGGAAAAACCATTTTGATTAAAAAAAACTTAAGTGTTTTGAAATCTAAATGGGAAAATAGTTTGTTGATAGGGGGAGTTCTGATTGTTTATGCCAAGTGAATGGCGAATTGATGTGATTTGATATCGGTTGTCAAGTTTTTGTACAATTTGTTTTACATTTCATGTTTCAAGTGGGTCTAGAGTCTAGTTGTTTTCAAATTTCTTTAATGTGTTTGCATTTTAGGGGGAGTAGAAATTTTCAGAAAATCCAAAAACATTTAGAAAATTTGAAAAAGCCAAAAACATGATAAAAAATGAGTTTTGTTGTGAAAAGAGGAAATGATAGTATATCAGTGGACTGTCATAACATGCTAAAGAATTGGAAAGATAAAATGTGATAAACAATCTTACTGCAGATGTGTCGGTAGGTTTTTACACATTTAGTAAATTGTGACGAGATATAAACCTAAAAATCAAATTTGCTTATTCTGTGGGTTAACAAAACTGCTTGGATATATAGGTAACCCCGGAAATCTTGTTTGAAAGGTCCCTTATTCTGAGATACTAGGTCTTTATGCTCAATGATATCTGGGGTATTATCCCGGGACTTCTGCTGTATGGAAGTACTGACCTAGTCCCCGGATAATGCTTTCTGCAAATGCTTGAAACATAGCATCGCCCTCAGCATGCTGATGAAACAATAAAATTGATAGTCGCTGCTGTTGTAATTCAAAAGATCCTCTAAAGGGGATACACCGAAAAGTCGAAGTCGTCATCTCTTTGCGTATACGGAAGTATCGACCTGAGCTCTCACGGCCCTCGCACATAACTCCTTTACAGATATCATCTGTGGTATATTCACCTGTAAGACTGAATATTGGGATCTGGATACGGGAGTATATTCAATTAGTGGCACACACGTAAGTTTAAGTTCTTAAGACATTAACATCGTATCTCGGAACAATTGAACTTTGTGTGAAAATTTAAGTGTATTAATATACTGACAATCTAAGTAAATTGTTTAGAACTTAAAATGTATTAAGCTTAACGGTGTTAGTGACATATCTCATTAACTGATATGATCCTCTTACACAAACTCGCAAAAATATGGTTTGTAAATATTCCATTTCTGCAGTTTCTTAATTTTGCAAGTGCTGTCAGTTATTTTCTTTCAGAAAATTCAAATAGATTTTCGGTGTGTTTTAGCATAAATTTTGAAAAATTCAAAAAGATTTTCGACGACTGATATTGAAAAGCTGATTTTCAAAATTCCAAGTGCTAAACATACTGAACAGATGGTTTCGGAGAGTATGTTGGTTTGATAAGAAAAACAATATAGTTGCAAGTGGTTCATCAGAAATGAATTGATATATTTGTTTGAGATATTTTCAAATGATGACTATATACTTAAATGTTTATCATAAAACTTATGTTTGTGGTAGAGTTTTATGCAGGAAGAGTCAACATTTGAGGGGGAGTGCATGTTGATGATGATGAATTTAAAGTTGTCAAAATCTAAGAGAAGAAGTTTGTTGGTGATTTAAGAGAAAGAGATGAAGATAGATAGAGAAGCCTAGAGACTGATCAAGACTGAAGAAGTGAAGACACAGCATTGTCGTGACTCGATAGTCGACTCGTCAACATCTGAGGGGGAGTCTGTTGGTGCACTACATCTGTCGACTTCGTCTTGTATCGAGTCTTAGTCTTAGATTGTTAGATCAGGGCACGTTTTACGAGAAAACGGGAAAATGTATGTAATTAGGTTGGTGATTTCGCTCTTATGGACCTAGGGTTTCGCTTATTAGGTCATGTTAGGGTTTCGCTCATGTGGACATGTTCCTTGGAGCGAAACCATCTACCCTATATATAGGTCACATAAGCGAAATCAGAGTATCAGTCCTGCAATTTCATACTAAGGTGCTACCGGTGTGAGATTTGGATGTAATCTGTCAGATATCAATACAACAAGGTGTTTAAAGTGATTTGCTAGCTGTTTCTAAGTCAGATACTTGTTTTCCGCACCTGTATCTGATCAAAACTCCTCTGAACGACTCGTTCGGGTCGAAACTCGATCCTACAGAATGATACTATTTGGGTGATCGTGGATCGTCTCACTAAGTCTGCACACTTTTTGGCTATTAAGGAAACAGACAAGTTCTCTACTTTAGCAGACATTTACTTAAAAGAAGTGGTTTCGAGGCATGGGGTGCGAACCTCCATTATTTCCGATCGTGATGCACGATTTACTTCAGAACTGTGGCAAGCGATGCACAAATCTTTTGGCTCTCGATTAGACATGAGTATAACTTATCACCCTCAGACAGATGGGCAGTCTGAGCGCACTATCCAGACTCTAGAAGACATGCTTCGGGCATGTGTTATCGACTTCGGCAACGGCTGGGAAAAACATCTCCCGTTAGTGGAGTTCTCGTATAAAAACAGTTACCACACCAGCATTCAAGCCGCTCCATTTGAGGCATTGTACGAGCGTAAATGCTGATCACCTCTTTGTTGGGCAGAGGTGGGTGATAGTCAGATTACGGGTCCAGAACTTGTAGTGGACGCAATGGAAAGAATTGCTCAGATACGACAACGCATGGCGGCAGCTCGTAACCGTCAGAAAAGCTACGCTGATAAGCGCAGAAAACCACTCGAGTTCCAGGTTAGGGATCGAGTGCTACTCAAAGTCTCACCATGGAAAGGTGTAGTTCGTTTTGGCAAATGAGGCAAGCTCAATCCGCGATATGTCGGACCGTTCGAAATCATAGAGGAAATAGGCAGGGTGGCCTACAAACTGAACCTACCAGCAGAACTCGGGGGAGTTCACAACGTTTTCCATGTGTCAAATCTGAAGAAGTCTCTGTCAGATGAGACCCTCATAGTTCCTTTGAAGGAGCTCACTATCGACGATCAGTTGCGATTCGTCAAGGAACCAGTTAAAATCACGGACCGGGATGTTAAGGTCCTCAAGCACACCAAAATACCTCTTGTTCGAGTTCGTTGGAACTCCCGACGTGGCCCAGAGTTCACCTGGGAACGAGAAGACCAAATGAATCTCAAGTATCCCCAGTTGTTCGAAAACAATGCAACCACTACTAAGGCTGAAGCTACTACAGAATTTCGGGACGAAATTCCAAATCAACGGGGGGATGATGTGACACCCCAGGAAAACCAGTAAACAACACAACACAACTAGCTTCCTCAGTAACCGCATGCTAAATTTCGGGACGAAATTTCTTTCAAGTTGGGGATAATGTGACAACTCGAGTTTCCAAGATTCCATATTCGCATTAATTACACGTTAACTGTTTAGATGCTTGATTGTTTGACCTGTAACTATACACTGGATTATAAATTGAAATGGTTGTTTGATTAATTATGTGCTTAATATGAGTAAAGTGTTTGATTTGTTGATTCCATGAGCATGAACTTGTATACTTGCACAACTTTGAGATTAGACCCGACGAAACAAAGTGTTTCGCCGTAACTCTCATTGACGAAACAAGGTTCGATGAAACAGAGTTGTCTTCACACACACCTCCGACGAAACGGATGTTTCGTCGAGCCCAGTGTCTCCGAAGCCCAATTAGGGCCCAACAATTACGGTTTATGTATTTAAGGGTCATAGGTTACGTGAGTTGTTATTCTTGCAACCCTAGAGTTCTCCTCCAGCCGACGACAGCTCTCTTCCCATTCGAAGCTATACCCCTCTCTCGTTCTTGTTCAAATTCTGTAGTGCGGTTAGTGATTTCCACGTTTAGTTTGATTTCAATCCTAGATATATGAGTATGATGTTCTTGATTTCGTTATGCATGATTAATCGGTTACATAACTTCATACGAAACATGATGTTGATTTTGGGATTTTAATATTCAGGTTCGGATTGATGTGTATTAGCGATTGGTAGGACTGGATTTAATAATGTTCATGTCTGTTTGATATTTTCAAATCATGTTGTCGTCTGCCTTTGATTGGTTAAATGAATATGTGTTATGGTCTTGTATATGCCAATGATCTGGTAGCAATCGGTGTCTAGGGTTGATGTTGATGATAAACTGTTGGCAATGATTAGGGTTTGTTGTGTATAACTAATGACATGATGTAACTGACATTTTAGACGAAACACTATTCACGAGGAAACTTGCCTGACGAAACAAATGCCTTTCGCCGAAACCATTTATGACGAAACGAACATGGCGAAACAAGTGTGTTTCACCGAGGGTAATCACGACGAAACAAAGGGTGTTTCGTCGAAAGGGATTCATGGCGAAACAGGGGTGTTTCGCCGAATGGGTAAACTGTACAGTAACTTGGTTAAATTTTGTTAACACTTAACTGGGTTGATTAACTCCTGTTAAATGTTAAGCATGACTTGTATGAGTATGAATACCTATTTTGTGCTACTTGGTGATCACTGATTTAATATCCACCATGATTGTGCTTATATGCGAACTTCGTGAATATAAACTGATTATGTACACGTGCGTACTTTAGGACTTGACTGAATGTTTGTGAGCACATACTTTAGCATACCGAGCAAACCAAGGTGAGTTCACACTCTTACCAAGGCATGGGATTCCCGGTGGGTTGGGAATGGGATTTGATTATTACTCGTACTTTCATCGCTACTGGGATACGTACCACTGTCCTCGTTCGGGGAAGGACACCTATAGATACAACTAGACTAGTAACACATGGGAAGCCCCCACTAATCTTCGCAAACATGTCTGGGAGGCCGCGATACGAATACAGATACAACTATTCTAGAACACATGGGAAACCCCCACTAATCTTCGCAAACATGTCTGGGAGACCGCGATACAAACTAATACGATGCGTAGTTTACAAAGCAGGCATTTGATTTACGAAATGAATACTATAACTAAATAACCAACTGTGAACTCGCTCAACTTTGTTGTTGACTAGTTGTTACATGCCTTGCAGGTCGATAGGTACTCATGGAGCTTGCACAGGGAGGCGTAGTCGTTGTGGGACATGGATCGTGGATGCCATATTAAACATTTGTGACATTTCAAACTTATACTCATGTTGGGTTTTCATATTTATGCTTCCGCTAAACACTTAACTACGTTTGTGATTTGAAACACCTTTCATATTGTGTGGTTGAATTTTATTTATTACTTGTTATGTTCAATATGATTGGTGGCTTGATCCTGGTCAGTCACGCCTCCAGGCGGTAATACTCCGCGTGTGGATTTTGGGGGTGTGACACGTATATATTTTAGGTATATATTTTAAGCCCCTTTTTATACTTTTTAGCCAAGTTTTAAATTTATAAACACGATATTCACTAACACTAAACACACATATGGGCAAGTGCACCCATCATGGACGTAGTATAGTGTTGGTAAGATACCGAGGTCGTCCAAGGACACAAGAGCTTTTAGTACCGGTTTATCCTCAACGTCTAATCAAATCAAAAAGTTAGAAAAAGATTTTTAAACTAGAAAAATAAAACTAACTAATATGCTGAAAAAGAAAATAAAAGTAAAAACAGATAGACAAGATGAATCACTTGGATCCGACTCGTGTGTAGTGTAACCTTTGATTATTTTTGCACTTTTGCACTTGTTTAAAAGATTATCTTAGTTATTGTAGTAGGCCCCTCTTTTGAAGGTGACGTTACCCTCAACCCAGTAGTTTGAGTCAGCAAGGATACAATCCTAAAGGGTTGGATTATTGAAAGATAATTAATTAAGTTATTAATGCATAATGTGGTAGGCCCCTCTTTTGAAGGTGACGTTACCCTTGGCTAAGTAGTCTGAGTCAGCAGGGATACAGTCCTAAGTAGTCGGGTTAAAGTTTTAATAGTAGTTTAACTTATGAGGGGATCAAAGAGTTTGGACCCCCGCCATCCAATACCGTTGGGTATTGAAGGAGGTACTACTAAATTTGACCCAGGTCCTTTGCAGGATCTATACACTGAACAATGGCAAGACTCTTACCAAACCGTTCCCTTAACCCCCGACCAGGTAGCCAACATACCTCCATATAGACCGTGGAGATATGAATGGTGAAAATCTTTTATTTTATATAGACAGTAAAATAATGCCAAGACACCACGGACAAACGATAAGGAAGAATCACCTTCAACATAAGAAACTAGTAATTAAAGTCATTAATACAAAACCAATTAAAATTGCAAAAGATTAAAAATAAAAAGTATTACACTAAACACTTGTCTTCACCAAGTGATGTAAGAGACTTAGGCAAACATAGCCTTTGATTGTCAAGAACTCTTACAATCAATCTTGGATCCCGAGACAACTCACACACTCTATGATGGACAATGGATGATGGTGGTGGATGATGGTGTTGTGATGGTGGTGGGTGGTGGGTGAAGTGTGAGAGAGGTGGTGTGCCAAGGGATGAGTTGCAAGAGCTCCAAGCACTCCTATTTATAGGCTGAACAGAAGCTCGGGCATGGCCCCGTGTCCACTGGGCACGGCCCCGTGTCCATCCGTCTCTCTCTTCATTGATTGCAATTTCATTAAATGTTGTCTGCATTAGTTGACCATGCCCCCGTGTCCGCTGAGCACGACCCCGTGTGCAAAAGCATATCTGTACTATTGAGATTTTCCTGGATTTCGTGAATCTTATAGTTGACCACGGCCCCGTGTCCGCTGAGCACGGCCCCGTGGTGGGCAATAGAAGCTTCTACCACTTTGTCTTTTCTGCTGACACTTGGGCACGCCCCCGAGCTCACTGAGCACGGGGCGTGTTCAGGCTTCTGTCTTCTTGTTTTTCTTGGGGAGATGCTGTCGGGAGGTCGGGCATGCCACGTTTTGTTCCTTTTCTTGTATTTATGTTAGATTTAGCTGCCTTTTTGCTTCTTTTGTTCATTTGAGCTCATTTAATCCTGAAAATACAAAAGGAAGACAAAAGCACACTTTTTCCAACATTAGTACTAAAAAGGGTTAGTTTTATGCCACAATTGATGTAATTTATATGTTGTTTTTTGTGCACATCATATACAGTCTCGCTAGTATTAGTTTATACAAGATATACAGATTATAGTTTATACACATGTGTACAGTCTCGCTAACTATCAGTTTATACAAGATACACAACTGTTAGTTTATACACATATGTACAGTCTCGCTAACTATCAGGTTATATAAGATACACAGCTGCTAGTTTATACACATGTGTACAGTCTTTTATACATCTGTGTATTATATTCGAAAATGGTTACATATGTGTATATTAAAAACATATAGTATATTATGCATGCGCACGAGTAGATTCATATAAAAACTATGAAATTAATGAAAACGAAACATATCACATGTATGCAAAAATAAATAACTTCATCACATATTCATAAAAAGAGTTAACGCTCAAAAATAATTACAATTTCAATATCAGAGAAATCGAACCAAGCCTCTGCAATTTCAGAATCCCCCTGGCGAATGGCCTGTTCTCCCCGGTCGGAATAGGTGGGTTAATTCCTTCCCTTAGAAACGTACTTGAGAGTTTCCTACCTCATACGGCTCGCCAGTCAACTCTTTTTGTATCCCATTTGAATCTACCATATCTAACTTAATAAGATTTCTCGTAGATCTATCCCATTTTTTCGGGTTAACGAAAAGAAGTTAATAAAATGAGTTTGAAACTTAAATCTTAAGTTTGGATTTAAAATCCGGTTTATTTTAGTTTTATCTTTTCTCCCACCTTCAATATTTATTGAAAATTATAAAAAGATAAAAACAATATATTATGATATATATATATATATATATATATATACTAAAGCAAAAATTAAAACAAAATCTATGGATAAAGAAATGATAGAGAAATAATTAGAAATGAGAGAGTGAGTTAAGAGAGGAGAAAATTAAGGGATTTTAATTAAACATACTTGGTTAATGTCAATCTTACCCTTTTAATCTAAAAAAATGATCAAGGGTCAAGATTAGTTCAAACAGTTCACTCTCAAAAAGTTGTTCACTCTTGAACCTATCCTCTATATATATATAGTCCATTGTCCGAATTGTCTGTTTTTCCGAATATAAGTTTGGGATATAATATAGATGTGTTTATATATCCTTCTTTAGGTTATGTTTCAATGTATCCACTTATGTATATGTGTGAATATATGTGCCATGTATTAGTATACTTGTATTTAGTTATGTAAGCACCGTAGCTTCAAAATACACACACTTTAATACACAAGTATATATACACATATGGAGGTTTTTCTAAATATATATATATATTTCATCCCAATATATATATATATATATATATATATATATATATATATATATATATATATATATATATATATGCTTCCATTTTAGTTTATGAAAATATTTATAAGTGTTTAACTTAAATTTTATACCAAAGTTTGCCTAATCATGATTAAGGTTGCTAATCACATTTAGCCATGTTAATCACACCTTAATCATGATTAGAATTTTAGAAAATTTCACCATAGTTTTGCCTATACTATGGACGTTTTCCACGTTTTCAAAACTTTTTTAAATCAATTTCCCACTTTTTCAAGATCACCAAAACTCAAACAAGCTCAATCGTGATCAAATTTCATGTATTTTCATATAATCACAACTTCAAGTATCATGAACTTATATATATATATATATATATTTTGTCAAGATTCTTAAAAACTATACTTTTATGTTCATCTCTTTATTTCAGCACTTTACATAGACTTGTTTATGTTGTAATTTCAAGATCAACACTTTAAAAATATATTTTTAGTTTCTTTATAAACTTTATATCTTCATTAATCGTTTTCAAGATCATCACTTAGTTCATGATACTTCATAGTTGTAGATCTTGCAAGATCTAAGCATCTACATGTTTAGATCAAAATTTTAAACATAATCATGCAAGATCTTTTAATCTAACATAATCGACACTAAACTAACATCAAAAGTACAAGAATAACATATAGTTAGGTTAGATTATCTTGTTTATTTCAGAGTTTTCTTGTATTTTTATCTTTCGTTTCAAGATGATCAAGTTGTACATCCTTAAAAAACATATTATAAGAAGTATAACAATACAAGTTTTGAAGACTCACTACTAGCTCTAGGATAGGGATGAAACTAGATAAAGAAGACGAAGATGATAGGAAGAGGTTAAAGCTCCACAAGATGAGAAAGATGTCCCTAGCTCTTGCACCACCTTATATCATTTTCATTTGGTTGTTTGATGCTTGAAATGAAGGTGTTGTGTTGAAGAAAATGAGTGTGGGTGTGGTGTGTGTGTGTGTGTGTCGTAAGTTCAAGGGGGAGAGGGAGTTGTTGTGTTTTGAATGGTGAAGTGTAAGAAGTGAATGAGAGGAGTGTTGTTGTAATCTTTATAATCTACTCAATCTTCCCAAGTCAATACAAGATCAAGGTACCCATACTTCTTCATCATCATTCATCTACTAGGTAAAGTGGATGGGGGACCACTTGGGCCGATTTTAGGAAGGGGGTAGGCATGGTGTTGGTATTTCTTAATTCAAATAGACGTGTGCCTTTATCTTCACTTGGATATTTAGGAGATTAGTGTAGATAGTCGGACAATTAAGATGCTAAGTATGATTTAGGATGCTAAAGATATTTAACTAGTTCACTAGACTAGTTGTTAGAATAATAAATTTATAGCTAGTTTCGTTATCGGGTCGTTACCAGATATAATATTAAACGTGCATGTTAATATATGTGTAAGCACCCTTGAGATATCCTTAATATCGTTGAAGTTATTTAAGATAATTAACACCTATGGACTTCGTCATTGACACAACATGCAGAATTTAAAACTTTATAGTTCGGATTGGACAAATTAGGTGTTTAAGCATTTTTCCAGAAAGTTAATATAATATTACAATTGTTTCCCTAAATAGGGCTTTTGTATATTTGTTTAAATTGATATGCTCTCATATCCAGGGAGTATCGGAATCTCCTGGCATGAATATTTTGTTCGCATTGTTACCAATGTATTTGTTTCGCGACATGGCGAATATGATGATATAACATGTAATGTAACGATATATCCTGAAATTGCTAAACTTTGCACGATTCAATCATTCACAAATCAAGTCTAATGTACATAATTAAATGTATAAATAGTGATTAAATTGTACAAAATTACCATTTATTTGCCAGTTGTGACATAAACTCTCATTCTTCCCCTAATAAACCCTTCATGTATGACCACCACAACCTCTGTAACAAAAAACACCACAACCTTGGCCACCCCCACCGCCACCTATGACCACCACCTACGTCTGTAACCACCACTGCAACCTGTATAACCTTCAAATCTGGCACCATCTTTATCTCACCTATCTCTCTTTGGCCATAAAATAGTGGTCGGGATAAAAGATAAAGAGGTCAGCGAAGGGATAATGTTGTTGGGGTGAGATTTGATGAAGAGAATGCGTAAATGCCAATGAAGAAGACGACCCTATTTCAACTCAAGGCACGTTTGTTTAATTTTAACCATCTCGATCTGTAACAGATCTCAGTATCCTTTCCGTTTCTCCGTTAGGGTTTTTTCACGTGAAGATGATGCATCCCTGCAAAGGTTAGATTGATAACGATGATGCTTAGTGATGCATTGTTCCCTAATTTGATTCAGTTTCTAGTGTTTGGGCTTGTATTTAGTTTTGTTTCTAGAAAAGCAGTTCTAAAGCTCTTTCTAGATAGAAATAAATCAAGAATAGTATATTTTCACTTAATTCTGTTAATTTATATTTAGGCTTGAATTTGATTCAGTTTCTAGTGATGCATTTTGCCTCTATAGACAACACACCTATTTTAATTCTCATAAATATACAATTTCTTTCTGTATTTGTGCCCAAATTTGATTCATAGGTGCTTTCTGAATTGTTCCAGATTAGCTATAGGGTATAGAAAAAAAAAAGAAATTGTAGAACATAGGGACGATATCTATGATTAGCTATTAAATTGTTGGTTTTGTGTGGATTATAGTTAACAGAAAATTTTAACTAAGTTAATGGTAAAAGATCTAAAGTGTAATGCTTTTAACAAAAAAGGACTTTGATAGTAGTTATTGAAATTAAAGGGCATCCACTACAATCCGGTATAAACATAAACGATGAAAAGTGTAATTTACGGCCCAAGTGATTAAATCAATCACAGGTTGAGCATGCTCATGTATGTTATCACTTTAAATCAACCGGCTACCAAAGATTTTTAGTCTTTTATTTGAATAAGCTAGGGTACAGATTCCATTGCGACTACATGTCTCTTACTATACTTAGACATCATTTATACTTTTTTTTTGAAAAATAAACTTCATGAAAACTGCCTCGGACCCAAACGGGCAAAAGGCCAAACACAACACAGCACCCCTAACCCGAACGAGCAAAGGGCAAATAAATTACATCATATACATAGGGTATTTACACCAATCCGACCATCTAATATACTTACACGAAGATCTATTCTTAACCCAAGCAAAACTTCTAGATTTTAATTCCCCGATGATGTCTTGCGGACTACATCTTTTCTGATTAAACACCACTTCATTCCTTTCTTTCCATATGCACCAAGACGTAATCAAAGCCAACCCATAAATAATCTTCTACTCCTTCTTACTACGCTTAATGAACTTGTGAATATCTAAAATATCTTTAAATTTAAAAAGGTAGAGCGGCAGGATGTTGCACCATTCACTGAAGGCCGACCAAACCCTCAATGTAACTGAACTAGAAGTTTTAGATGCTCGACTGATTCTTCGACGTCTCCTCAGAGAGGGCACATAGTAGAGGATACGTCCACATTCCTTCTTCTTAAATTTATTCTAGTAGGAAGCCTATCCAGATTGTCTCTCCAATTCATAATATTGCATTTAATAGGGACCCATTTGCACCATTCAAAATTTGGAGGGTGACGGCTACCTCTATCCTTAATCAAAGCCGATTTGACAGACTTAACCGAGAAACCGTTCTAACTATCACCACTCCAAATCCAAGCATCCTTGCTAACGGAAAGGCTCACCAGACTAAGAACCTCGCAACATTCCTTCCATTCCTTTAGCTCCTCACCAGACTCCAACTGCCTAGACCATTGCCATTTGAACCCTACGATTCCTCTATCTATTTCCATTCTCTCTGCAACCCTACACGATTTAAACAATTCCAAACAAAATAGATGGGGCCACCTCTCCACGAAGGGGAGGTCACCCAGCCACGTATCGATCCAGAACTGAATATCAACCCCATTCCCAACTTTACCCAAGATAAGATGATTTAAACCTTTCCTATTAATTTTCATTTTGGAAATCAGTTTCACAATGTTTTTCCTACACCCCGATAAATTCTCATAAATAGCAAGGAAGCTCCTTTGGTTTTGCTTATAATGGCACGCTTCCACCAATTTACACCACAAATTATGGTTATCCGCCCTATATCTCCACCCCCCTTTGACAAGAAGGGCTTCGTTGACCTCTTTTAACCTGCCAATTCCCAACCCACCTTTAGACTTGGGCCAAGTAACCCAATCTCAAGCCACCCAGTTCATTTTAGAAAAGTTACCTGAACCCGCCCCTAAGAATTTTCTCATTTTGGCCTCGAGGGCCTTCAAAACGCCCATCGGGGCTTTATATAAAGACAAATAATAAATAGGCAGACTTTCCAAAACATAATTAATCAAAGTAAGCCTTCCCCCCATCGATAATGTTTTAGCTTTCCACATCGACCATCTTTTATTAAAAATCTCTATAATAGAACTCCAATTGTTTATTCTGTTCATATTCGACCCCACCTTAATTCCCAAGTATGTAAGAGGAATAGAATCCGCTTTACACCCAATCACTTTAGCCGTCTCCGACACAGACTCAATATCAACCCCCAACCCATATAAGTTAGATTTTTGAAGATTAATTTTTAAGCCCGAACAAGTACAGAAAATTCTCAGACATCTAACCACGTTCTTAACATTATCCCTATCCCACTCTCCCAACATAAGAGCATCATCAGCATAAAAAAGGTGAGAAATAACCGGACCGTTATTGGGTGTTTGAATACCTTTGAAAAGACCTTCCGTCCTAGCTTTACACAGAATGTTAGACAGGGCCTCCATGACCAGAAGGAACAGAAACGGGGAAAGCGGGTCCCCTTGTCTGACCCCTTTAGAGCAGTTGAACTCAAAGGTGGGGGACCCATTTACAAGAACCCAGGATCTGGCCGAAGCTAGGATTCCTTTAATCCATTTACACCAAAGATCGGGAAACCCCATTTGCCCTATGATGTCCAAAAGAAAGCTCCAACAAACATTGTCGTATGCCTTTTCGAAATCAATTTTAAGTAAGAAGGCCTTTTTATGGTGTTTATTAATCCAAGCCAAAAGCTCATTCAGCATAAGCGGGTTGTCGAGAATATATCTCCCTTTAAGAAAAGCCGTTTGATTTTCCGATATGATAGACCCAATAACCAATTTAAGCCGATTAGCCAAAATCTTAGAAATAGTTTTGCTAATCACCCCAATCAAATTAATAGGTCTATACTCTTTCAACCCCACCAGATCTTTGTTCTTGGGGATGAGAGT
The DNA here is from genome assembly GCF_002127325.2 of Helianthus annuus. Taxonomy (NCBI): domain Eukaryota; kingdom Viridiplantae; phylum Streptophyta; class Magnoliopsida; order Asterales; family Asteraceae; genus Helianthus; species Helianthus annuus. The sequence goes on from NC_035439.2 coordinate 20,478,678, forward strand.
TATGAAGGAAGAATTGCAACCCGCTCCTAACATACCTTTGCTGTAAAAAGAAATTAACAACTCATAGAAATCACTTTTGAAACAGTTCCAATACCTTTTGATGAAATAAAGTTGAATCCGTCTGGCCCAGGAGCTTTGTCTGACCTACATTCAAACACCGCGCATTTAATCTCCTCTTTACTAAAAGGAACCGTCAGAGAAGCCGCATCCGTTTCCGAAAGACACTTAGTGTTCTAGCATGTGATTTTAGGTATGTCTTTGATCTTTTCCTCGAATGCCCTTTTGAAGAAGCCCATAATCTCTTTTTTTATCATAGAAGGTTTAGTGATTCAACTTCATTAATCATAAGGCCCGGCATATTGTTACATGCCCTTCTACTTATGATGTATCCGTGAAAGAGCCTTGTATTCTCGTCACCTTCTAAATCCCATCTAGCTCTAGCTCTTTGTTTGAAATCTATCAGTTTGTAGCCTTCGAGCTCCTTTAGGTCTTTACAGCATTCCGCTTTTGTCCTGTGGCACCCGCGGAAAATCCACAGTCATCCTAATCTAACATCGTGTTGTTTTGGTTTGCTTATCAAATTTCGGGACGAAATTTCTTTCAAGTTGGGGATGATGTGACAACTCGAGTTTTCAAGGTCTTTCCTCGACACGTTACTTGTTTCACAACTGTGTTTTCATAATTCGTTTGCATTGTAACTTGTGCACGTTTGATATATGATTGGTGTGTTGTATTATTGTTTGGGTAAATAAGGAACTTATGAACTGTTTAAAGTTATAAACTTAACTCATGCATTCTCAGAATTCACGAAATATAGGTCTTTCATCACAACCCTCACTCGACGAAACACTGGATGTTTCATCATCAACGTCACGACGAAGGACGGTCCTTCGTCGAGGCCTTTATTCGCCGTGATGGGCTTTGGCCCAAATGGAACCCAGACACGATGCTCTCGCTATTTAAACATAAACCTGCTTAACCCTAAACCTTTATTCTCAACTGTAAATGTCGACATCACGATTCATCTCTTTCGAATCCTTCTTGTATTCTCGTGACTATCTCGTCGATCGGTTAGCACTTAACCACACTTTATGATTGATTAATGTTTGAATGATTGTTTGTGCTATATTAGATCTTTATGTGAAATTAAGGTTTCGACTATGATCTTGTGCATTTAGAATAGATGAATAATTTTTGTGATTGGTTCGTGTTGATTTTAGTGGTTAGAAGCTTTGTGATTGATAATTGTTTGTACGAAATTCTGGGTTCGTATCCAACTAATGAGTTGCTTGATTAGTATGATGATTCACATGATAAACTACTATGTTATGATTGGTATGTCGAATAGAAACTGTTACATTATGAATTGGTTTGAATAGTTGATGATGGATCATGGTTGGGTTCATATTCATGGCTAAAAGTATTGTTTGATTCGATTGATGAAACTGTCAAAGTGTTAGCAATAATTACGGCTGAAAATATGGGAACTGTAACTGTCTGTGAAGACAGCGACGAAAGACTAGTCCCACGAAAAACATGGCTCGGCGAAAAACCTGGTTTTTCGTCGACAAGGTGTTGACGAAATATTGGGGTCCTTCGTCGTGTGTATTCTCGATGAAGGATAGTCCTTCATCGAGGGGGGGTCTTTCGCCACAAGGCATAGTTTTTTGTGGAGATGCTGCAATGTGAAAGAACCTTTTAAACAGTAGAATCTTATATAGTTATGGCATGTATGTGATTGAGTAACTGCTATGTGAAATACGGTGACCTTTGCTATGTATGCAAACTGTGAATATACGTGACTTGATTGATTATGAAACTGATTTCATTGGTAACCACGGTAGGGTTGGTTGATTAACTTGGAACGGGTAACTTGTTAAATACCGAGTAAAGCTAAGTTGAGTTCACTGCTCTTTTTCCAAGCATGCGTCCCAGGGAGGGACATCTGGTAAACGTTCCGGGGAGGAATGTCGGGTTATTGGGATGTTGGTTAATACACTCATATCTATCACTTAAGTCCCTTCTACCGATTGTTGCTGAGGAGGCAACGGGGTATTAGTTAATAGCGCTATTTAGGTTTGGCACCCTCACACCGCACCGGGGAAGGTCGGGAGTGAACGAATGACCCCAATCTTGACCATTGCTTTGATAGAGGCTTTGGTGAATAGGGAAAATAATCTGGAGCCATCTGCGGTAATCGAGTTATTAACAACATCAAATCATTGAATTGTTTTATACTCATATCTGGTAACTAAAACGTGTTAACAAACTTTGAACTCACCAGCGTCGTCTGACACACTTGTCTGCATGCTTGCAGGTTGTTAGATTCTTGGTCATGGGACTTGCTATCTGGGAGTGCTGAAGTGGTCATGGGTCGCAGCTCTTGGATATTAATTCTTGATTTAGTAGGTCCTCCTCTTCACTTAACTCTCTACCTTCCGCTACCTCATCTAAGCGATCTGACTCTTCCTTAATAGTCATCGACGTTTCCCCTTCCTTAGATAAGACCTCTTTTTTCCAAGATCTTAAAGCTTCCCTAATCTTTTTAAGTTTTTGTGACAACCTCACGTCCGGATCCCCCAACCTCCTTAAAATTAGCAATCTCCTTGAGAACTACCTCATCGAAATCCTTTCTTTCCAACCAAGAATTGAAAAATCAGAACGTCTTTGGGCCAAAGTTTTTATCCGAGCATGTCAAAACAAGAGGACAATAATCTGAGAACATTATAGGCAACGCCCGAAGGCAAGCCCCCAGCCACTTCCGGAAGAATTCTTGATCCACCAAAACTCTATCGATTTTACTAAGTTTATTATCATTGTCTCTGAGGTACGTAAATTTTCTCCCTTTCATATCATATTCTCTCAAACCATTATCGTAGATAAAATCATTAAAATTCGAAGCACATTTGTTATTAAAATTATAGTTTCTCCTTTCCTCCCGAAAACGCACCGCATTGAAATCTCCCATAATCACCCACCAGCCTGGATGACTACCCATAACCCCCCCCCCCCCCAAATAACGTCCCAAAGAGCCTTTTTTTAGGGACTTTATGAGGAGCGTAAAAGTTTACAAAGTTAATAACTTGATTGCTACCTTTTAAAGTCCCCATTGTAATTAAAAAGTTAGGGTGTTTGAAAGAGTTGTGTACCTTAAGAATACCAGGATCCCACATGCTAACCACCCCTCCAGATCTGCCATTTATACTTACTCCATAGTAAGTACTTAAAAAGAATTGTAGAAATTAGGGAAATAGTAATGATTCCGTTGGTAGTTGAAAGGACAATATTTTGTTATACTTTACAAATGATTAATATTAGACAATGCATTCTCGGTTAACGAGGTCCTGCTAACGTGCCGCATCACCCTGTTAATGGCCGAAACACCACGCCATCCATAAACATGTCGCATTAACAAGTGATCCCGTAATGTGTTGGCGGAGGTAAACGAGAGATAGAGAGACATTGGCGACACACAAATCAAGGAGAAAATGACCATTGGACATGGGTTGGGGCGGGAACTTGGGTTTGGTGTTTGAATTTTTTTGTTGCAGGTTTTTTTAAGAAGAAGAAGCAAAGGACGGGTAATGGGCTTTGGGTTTTAAAAAGGTTTTGGGGTTTTGATACATTTAGCCCCTACGGTTTGTATACTTTACAAAGTTTAATTAAAACTTTTAAATCTAAAAATTTTATGTAATTTTTATTGTGGTTTTTAATTTAGATGTTATTTTTAAAGTTTTTTTTACATTCTACAAAAAAACTATTTTATAAAGAAAGAATAGTGATAGTTAAACGATTGCGATTTAGTTAACTCACCACAGCTAATTAATGAAAAAAAATAGTTAAAGAAACTGGGCTGAGTTGGCGATGATGTTGTGACATCTGTGCCTCCACAGCTATTGAACAAATACCAAATCAATGAAATATCGTATTTCATACTTGGGATTCGTATAAATATGTGTATCATTTGCACATATCAATTCTCGTTCGATTTCGAGCTCTAAATCGCTTTCTAGAAAGTTATACGCGAACTGATGCGTAAACGTAATCAGTTTAACACGACAAACACTCCGGAATAGTGACATAGTCTTAACATACCTTAAATAACCTTTACATAACTTAGAAATAAGTTTTGGAAGGTTTGGTGTGTCGAAATCAAGTTTATTCGCTTTCAGGGACTAATTTCGACAAACTACGAAAGTATGCCGATTCGTACTGTAACGAACATTCCGGAACTTGATCAAAAGTTAAACATGCCCTAAATATCCTTTACATAGCTTAGAAATAGGCTTTGAGGTGTTTGGTGTGCAAAAATAAACTTATTGGTCATTCAGGGACTAAAAGCGTCAAAAAGTGCACAAGTTTGCATTTTCGCGCATATCTTACGTTCTGAATATATCCAGACACCCAAAATATATGTAATCATTAAAATAGTTTATTTTAGTGATTGGCATGATAAAATTCCATTCGTCGCTTAATTTGAATCGTTATTGCGTTCGTTACGATTTTCGTCGTAATTAACCAAACAACGCAACCGTACGACCAAACGAACCGACATTCGAGATATTTTTGAGCATGTTTTGAGTTCCCAATACTTTAACTTCATTTTAGAAGCCTTGAAATGAGGTTAACGGGGCTTAAACGTGTCAAAAATGGGCCGAAATGCAAGTTTCTAAGCTGCAGGGACTGAAACTGTCAATCTGCCAAAGTTGGCCTGGCGGCCCGCGTAAGCCAAGCCTTACTCTTACGCGGCCCGCGTCAGTGTCACAGTACAGTAAAATTGAATCTAGTCATTTTGCTCGTTTTTGCTGGTTTTGATCTCTGGTTTTCAATACTATGGACTGGTTTGTGTGTTCCCCAAGTCCTCCAATCTTTCTTTAACACTTGTATGGCTTGGATCATGCCCTCTTCTCCAAGAAATGATCCTAACGGTTTTGCGAAAACTATATAAAGCCATGTCCCCATTCCATTTTCTGCACATTTGGTCTGAGATTTCTCTAAGTGGTTGTGATATTTCACTTCCTACCTGAGAATACTTGGAACCAAATCTTTTTGGACCCTTTGTAAGTCCTCTTTCGTTCTTTTATTGCTTTCCTAGCTCGAAAGTCAAACTTTGTTTGACTTTCAGCTTTGACCACGAGATGGTCAACGAGAAGTTCGTTTGAACTTCGCAACGTGAGCGTAATCACGATGGTTATAGTCCTTAGTGACTATACCTACTGATTACCACGTTGACTAGGCGTAGTGACGAGTCGTAGTTTCGGTCAAAATGCGCATTTAAGCGTATTTTGCAACCAAACTACTTGTGGTATCAAAACACTTTGTTTTGATATCAAAACCCGTTTTCTAACTTAGTTAGGCATGTTTTAACATGCTTAGCTCGTCACTTTTAGTTTAGTGCTTGTTTAGAGTCGTAAGTCAAGCGGTCTAAACCACCGCTTAGACTTTCGAACTCGACCCGTTTGGTCGATCTTTAGGATCCGACCAAGCATGTTTAGTGACCATAGTTGTATAGGGAATAACCTTCCGAGGTTATACCTTATGGTCACCGAGTTTAAGTAGTTGTATGATAGGTAGATTATATGCCTTAGGTAAATTACCAAAACGCCCTTTTCATGCATAATTGGACTCTAAGCATATATAACCTAACTTTTGTCACCTAAACTGATTATGCAACTTATTTAAACATGTTTAGGCATATAATACTTCTCATAGGACTAGTTAGACGTCTCGAACGCGCGTTTGCGCGCACGACGCGTTAAAGTAGCGTAAGCTACCTTAATGGGTCGTAACGGGTCGAAAGCACTTAGGTTAGGTTTCAATTTAGTATGTAGGCATTGTTAAACCTTGTCATATGAGTTCCAATAACTCATTTGGTTTACAAGACCTCATCCTATCCGATCCTCCGACTTAGGTCCGGTTTATTTATATAGTTATTAGGTTGCCGATTGATTCCGTGCTCCCTCTAGCTTTGCTTGATTGTTGTTCAAAGACCGCTAAGCATTCTCAGGCGAGTACATAGTTCCCCTCTTTTACCATTTTCAAATACTTTGGGGTGATTCATATGTACAAAACGAATTTCAAGGCTTAAACGATAATTTCAAAAACAATGGTTTATACTAAACTAATAACGATTTCAATAAGGTGAACAAGACTTGTTGGTTGTAATTACATAACGAATGACATTCATTAGCTTTGGCCGAGCCGACCAGTATTAGGTTATGGTACCATAGGATCTGACAAATCTCGTTATCAGACTACACCAATAGTTATGTGTGGGGGTTATGTAGGTAACGACCGAATCTATGATTATTAACTTACCCTTTGGTGGTTTGTTAATACGAGAAACGAGGTAGTCGAGTCACGAAGGTTTGAATGTTGTTAACGAGATGACCAAAAGTAGTTTCACTATTAAAACGAGTTAAACGATTTTGGGATAAGTTACACGATTTGAAACGACATAAACGTGGTAAATGATTTGGTTAAACGATTGGTTTTGGGATGTGATTAGATAATGGGACAGGTGTAGCATGATAAAAGCATGGTAGATACGCCGCTGGTACATCTTATATATAAATGCTCTTATCATATTACATTTTGAGTCATTATTTAGTTCACTGGGGGAAACGATTTTAAAACGATGTCACACAACGAGGTTTTTGAAATGATATAAACCATACGAGTTTCGTTAACGAGTTTTTACGAGATTTTAACAAATTGATTTAACTAAATGTTTTGAGTCAAGAATCATGGCTACGAGATTTTATAACAAACTATAACCAATTTGATTTGAGTTGGTTATTTATGTTGTAATACACTTTTCAAAACAAGGTATGTATTTTGACTCTTGGAGTCTAACGAGGTACTACAACATATAATCTAGCCATGAATCCGAAACTCTCATAAAACCTATATACTCGCCAGCATTTCTTTGCTGAGTTTGTTTTCACATATGTTTCAGGTATTGTTGAATGATGTTGATTGATAGGATACATACTCACATAGGACAGGACGAGGCCTTAGTGACTTAATAACAATGATAGACTATGTTTAACTTGTTTGTTAGATTTCAAGACGATGTAAATGTTTAATGTTTAATAAAACGAAACTTCCAATTTCTGTATGTTTTGAAACAATGATTCTGTTACAACACTCCCCGATGTTTCCGCCACGTTTTGTTGTTTTATCGTGGTCGGGGTGTGACAGAAAAGTTGGTATCAGAGCTCATGGTTATAGGGAATTAGGTTATTAGTAATGCTTTGACCTAGTCTATAACCTTCCTAGGACCCAAACACAAGATTCTTGTGCTTAGATCTTAAAACAATACCGTCACCTATCCTTCGGTGATAACCAAACACAAGATTCTTGTTCTAGGATGATTGATTACTAAGTTTTGAACCCTCTGTTATATGGTTTTGAACCCTTCTAATTTGATTCATCATTGGCCTTGTGCCTTCTGAGTTTCCAAAATCTCGTCAAAGTTTGGGTCTAAGTAATGTGAACACGTGCAAACTGGAAGATTGAATGCCTGTACCCTGAGTTTTCTGTCTAAGGCTAGAGTGTTCGTACAAATCCGTAGTATCGGACCAGTCACTCTTACCTGGGAACTCTTGGGGTGAGTGTTCACTTATAGGCGAGCATGTCTTCAGTAATACATTAACATGACCCATTTACTTTGATTAATCACCGTCTCATTTGTTTGCCTTAGGTAACAAACAAATGATCGCAATTTTTATGCATTGTCGTTCTGTTTTGATTACCCGATAGCATTTCATTCATTTCTCCCTATGTCTTCCATTTCCTCTAGAATGTCAATTCATCGCAACGACGCTCAGATGTCCGAACAGGCTACTAAAGTTGCCCAACGAATAGGCGAAGTAATCCTGAAGACTGCTGAATTAGCTGTTGCCATGTCCCGTCTCCAGGATGAAACCACCCGAGAAGCATCAAAGGAAGTAGAAGCCAAGCCTTCGAAAAGGTCAAAGAAGCGTAAGACCTCAAGGAATCCTCCAGCCATTGCACCAAATCAAGCAGGACCTGCTCAGGTGGCAACACCACCAGCCAAGAAGCGGTACTTGGGAACTGCTCCTTTCTGCAATCGATGCCATGGCCATCATCCGAATCAAGCACCTTGTTTCAAATGTACCCACTGCGGACGATGGGGACATTTGGTTAACATGTGCCGCTTTGTCATCCAAAACAAAGTTGTTGCAGTTCCTACTGTTGCTCGAGCACCATACGAAGGAATAGCCCCTTTGTGCCATCAGTGTAACCTCCATCACCATGCAAGTGTCAAATGCCAAATATGCTTCAAGTGTGGATTTGTTGGTCATTTGGCAAGAGACTGTCGTTCAGTCGCTATGTTAAACCAAACTATTCAGAACCCTGTTCAACTTCAAGCAAATCCAGCACAAGCTCGTTTTCCTCTTGGAACTTGCTACTTCTATGACGAGACGAGTCATTTCAGGGACGAATACCCAAAGTTTGTCAATGCAAATCTGACCCACGGATGAGCATTGGGCTGATTAGAAGAAGCTAATGCTTGAAATAATTAGAAACTTATGCTTTTGTTTCTTTTGTTAAACTCTGAAACAACCTGTTTGGTTTATAAATAAATCGTTGTTCACAATTCTGATGTACAAGTGTAGTTACATATGTGTATGGCATACCCCTATAATACCTACACCAAAGAACTATGTTCTTTACAAACTACTCTTGTAAGTTGTTCCATCCATGTGATCGCTCATGATTTCCTCGAAAAATTCTAAGTACTCGTTTCAAGAAAACGAAGTACCGAATATCAGTGACATTTTGAGTAATCACTTTAAATCCTTGGTTAGATAACTATGAGTATTTTTCGATCTTATACCCAACCTCCAAATTCTGCTTCATATGTCGCCTTGGCATAGCTAGCACCTCAACTTCATGAGGATTCTACCTCGTGTGTCGACTTAAGCACGTCTAGTGCAAGGTTTCAAAGCGTCTCCTACTATTCGAATTCTGAAATCCATATAGGATCTTATTATCTTTGCAATTAGATCCTTGTGGATGATTATCACTCAAATCGGAACCCTTGATTGGATCTTTGTACGCCTTAATTGTAACACCCGAAAAATATAAACCCTCATATTAGAAAATTCAAACAAAATTAGTAAACAAGAATTTACCAACTACGAACTTAACCTAGTTAAAAAGTTAGTCTTGAAATAAACTTATAATATGGTTAAAACACTTAACTTAGAGAAAATGGTAGTTAAGGGACTGAACTTGTCAAAATTGAAAGTTAATTACTAAATAGTGAACAAAACACAAAACCTCACCCATTTTGGGTGGGCATCGATCGAACATAGAGAGAGGGGGGCGACCTGGAGAAATTCCAAACCCTAAAATCTCAAGAATCTTGCAAATTGAAATGTTAATCCAAGTAGAAATCAAGAATTAAGCCTAGAATCATAATCCTCATCACAAGAGGATTGTAAGGTATGTAAAATTAGTGAAATCCCTTAACTTGAAATACTCATGATGTTGTGAAATCTGGAAAATTGATGTTGCATGAGTATTATTTGGTTAGTTTAGAATTGATTTGGTGTTTAGAGGTTAGATTCAATCAATTACATGTGAAATCATGATCAAATTCAGAAAACTCCATGAACACCTTGAAGGTGGGTTGTGGGTTTTACATGATGATGATGAATTCTAGGGTTTTTAGTGGTTATTCTAGTAAAATTCGACCTTAGAAGATAGTTTCAGAAAAGATGTGATGTTCACATGATATAAGACGGCTTAATTGAAGTTAAGTCAACTACTAAGCAATCCATAAACATGAATATGAATAATATGGAAATTCTGCCCTCTTGATGTTTGTCGAAATGCCTCAAAGAAGGCTAACAAATAGAAATTTGAAGCTTTAATGCCTAATTAACATGTTTCGGTATATTATGCTAAATGATGTCTAAGAGGGTTCTAAACATGTTTTGTAAATAAACTCTATAGGACAAGATACCGGGACGTCGAGCGGACAAGCCGGTGGTGATTCTCGTTTGAAGGGTGTGCGCCAAGGTATGTAACATGTCGCGTTACATTATGTGAATTTTAGATCATTGTAGTTGTTTATCAAAGTTTCTAGTTAATTTGGATTGGAGTGAAGGCGTTGTTGTATTGAATACTTGGGTGAATAATAAACTAAACTCGTTGGTAGTTGTCATAAAGGAAGGGATTTCCATAGACAAGCCAAATGGGTCGAATAATCACGTAAAATATGATCTACTTTCCGAAACATGATAGATTGTTATATGTAGTTGGTTATATTATGGCGTGCTAGAAATATTAGACTTTTATTTCAATTGATAATGCAGAATACTGAAATCCGGGAGTTGAAATTTTGGTTGAATTGCTTGAACCAAACAAAAACCTGAATTTCCAGGTGCTACCGTAAATTACGGTGTCACCGTAATTTACGGTAGAGGCCAATGTTTTACGGTGGTTTTCTCCTGTGTTACGGTGTAACCAGGAATTTCCAGCACTCACCGTAATTTACGGTGGTATCGTAAATTACGGTGGAGCCTGGAACACTTTTATATTTTTATTTCTTTTAATGGGGTCTTAAATCTTGAAACTTTATCATTCATAAACATCAAGAACTAACGATCTAATTGTTGATTCTTAGGTAATTAGGGGTCATGGATGGCGATCATGCGACAAGATGATGAACCGAATACTCCACTTCGAAGCTTCCGCTATGTTTGAACTTGTTAATCAGTGTTTCTTTTGTTGTAATCAATTTCTTAAACAACAATGTTACGTTCTACCTTTGTCTTAGTAGGCTAAGGGTGTAGTAGTTTTAAAAACTTATGTTAATCAACTGACTTTTGGTATAAAATAGTTATTAATTTCTAGTATAAATATAAGGGTGTAACAAGTTGGTTATCAGAGCCTCGGTTGTCAATAAGTGTTCGGTTCAAGCTTGATCGACCATCCGGTAAGAACTAATTTCAGTTAATAAATCTTATATTACGTAAAGAATGAGAAATGAACACACATGCATGAAAAGAGCAAGTAAGCTCAATCAACAGCAAGAACGATCAAATCAAGTTGTGAACTTGATTGAATCAACAGCAAGAACGATCAAATCAAGTTGTGAACTTGATTGAATCAACAGCAAGAACGATCAAATCAAGTTGTGAACTTGATTGAATCAACAGCAAGAATGACTAAATCAAGTTATGAACTTGATAGAATCAAACAAGAACAGCATGTGTTATAAATGGAATGTTTTAACAACTTGTGTAAACATTTCAGAAACGAAGATGGCTGATAAAGGTAATGATGATGCGGTGCCAAGAGTCACCGAACAAGTCAGGGAGGCGATTGCTGAAGAGGTTGGAAAGGCAATCGAAAACAGTCTGACAGGCTTCATTGATAGAATTCAAAACACAGTTCTATCAATGGTAGAAGATAGAATCAAGAAATTAGAAGACGACTCAAAACTTGAAAAGGAAAAACATGGAGGAAGGAAACCTTGTTCATACAAGGAATTCATGGCTTGTAAACCACCGATATACAATGGGGAGGTTGACCCAATAGTGTGCCAAAGATGGCTAAGTGATATCGAAGGGGTATTCGAGAGAACCCACTGTGATGTAAATGACTATGTAGCCTATGGTACGGGTCAACTAAGAAATCAAGCAAAAGATTGGTGGGATAACAAGAAGAGAGAGATCGGTATTGAAGCGGTTAAGGTCATGACTTGGGATGAATTCAAGACGCCATTTCTGAAGCATCATAGCCCCAAAGCGGTTATGAATAAAATCAAGCAAGAATTCATGCAGCTCGGGCACAAAAACGAGACCATAGACAAAATCACGGCAACGTTTATGGATAAAATGAAGTTTTGTGATGATCTTGTGACAAACGAAGAACAAAGGATATACTACTATCATAATATGTTGAGTGCCGAGTATAGGGAGTTTATCACCCCTTCCAAATACGAGACCCTTACCGAGATTATAAATGCTGCTCGGGAGAGGGAAATAGAGCTGAAAAAGAGTATTGAAAGGGGTGAACGGAGGGCACCCGATGTAAATCCCAGCCCTACTAAAAAGGCACGAACAAGTGAGAGCTCAAAGAAATCTGATACGAAAGGCGGGTCACCGAGTTGCAAAATTTGCGGGAAGGGCCATAGAGGCGAATGTCATTACAAGGATAAGCCTTGTCCTATATGCAAGAAAACGGGACATATAGCCTTATCATGCCCGGAGAAGGTAACGGTATGTTACAATTGTTATCGAACGGGCCATAAGAAATCTGAATGCCCGGAATTGGTTGAAAAGAAGGGTGGGCAGGAACAGAAGGGTGAAGCCCCTAAAGCAAAGGCAAGATCTTTTCAACTAACCGCCGCAGAAGCAAAGATTGAACCTGACGTGGTCTCAGGTATATTTACTGTAAACTCAATTCCTGCACGTGTGTTATTTGATACGGGTGCGAATAAATCCTTTGTTTCATATGGATTTATTCGACATCCTTCATTTACTCTAACTAAATTACATGTGCCCTTAGAAGTAGAGATAGGTAATAATAAAAGTTTTATTGTTTGCGATGTATGTGAAAATTGCAAACTGAGCATTGACGATGAAGAATATTTGATAAATCTAATCCCGATGTCGATGGGAGAATTTCAAGTCGTCGTTGGGATGGATTGGCTATCTCGACACCATGCAAAGGTCGTGTGTTTCCATAAAGAGATAAAACTGACATCTCCGAGCGGGAAACACGTCACCATCTATGGCGAGAAAGGAGGCAATCCCATTGTATGCTCAATGTTGAAAGCACACAAGCTAATGAAGCAAGGATGCAAAGCATTTATGATATACGCAAATGAGCCCGAAAAAGAATCACAAAAGATTGGAGATGTACCGGTAGTACGAGATTATGAAGATGTTTTTCCGGAAGATTTACCGGGGATACCGCCCGAACGGGAAGTAGAGTTCGGGATCGAATTGATTCCGGGCGCGAAACCCGTAGCAAAAGCCCCGTACCGACTTGCGCCGTCAGAATTGCAAGAACTGATGTCCCAAATCCAAGACCTGCTTGACATGGGATTCATAAGACCGAGTGTGTCTCCTTGGGGCGCACCGGTATTGTTTGTGAGAAAGAAAGACGGGAGTATGCGCATGTGTATCGATTACCGGGAGTTAAACAAACTCACGGTAAAGAATCGATACCCGCTCCCGAGGATAGACGATTTATTCGACCAACTACAAGGTGCGAACTGGTTTTCCAAAATTGACCTTAGATCGGGGTATCACCAATTAAGGGTCAAAGAAGAAGATGTGCCGAAGACGGCTTTCCGCACGAGATACGGACATTACAAATTCCTTGTGATGTCATTCGGACTAACAAACGCACCCGCGGCTTTCATGGACCTCATGAACCGGGTTTGCAAACCAATGCTGGATAAGTCGGTCATCGTGTTTATCGATGACATATTGGTATATTCGAAAAGTGAAGCTGAACACGCACATCACCTACAAGAAGTGTTAGAAGCCCTTAGACGAGAGAAGTTACACGCAAAATTCTCTAAATGTGCCTTTTGGTTACGAGAGGTACAATTTCTTGGCCACATTATAAGTGCTGACGGAGTACTGGTTGATCCGTCAAAGATTGAGGCGGTGTCAAAATGGAATTCCCCAAAGAACCCTTCTGAAATTAGAAGCTTTTTGGGACTTGCGGGATACTATAGGAGATTTATTCAAGATTTCTCCAAGATTGCGTCGCCACTAACCAAGCTGACCCGAAAGACAGAAAGATTCATCTGGGGTGTTGAACAAGAGAAAGCGTTTCAAACGCTAAAAGAAAAGTTAACTCAAGCTCCGGTACTAACACTACCGGACGGAGTTGAAGACATGGAGGTTTATTCGGATGCTTCACTATCGGGACTCGGATGTGTATTGATGCAACGGGGCAAGGTCATAGCCTATGCCTCGAGGCAATTAAAGATACACGAACAGAAATATCCTACGCACGATCTCGAGTTGGCGGCGGTAGTATTTGCATTAAAAATATGGAGGCACTACTTGTACGGAGTAAAGTGCACCATATTCACCGACCACAAGAGTTTGAAATACTTCTTCGATCAGAAGGAGTTAAATATGCGACAAAGGCGGTGGCTGGAAACGGTGAAGGATTACGATTGTGAAATACGTTATCACCCGGGAAAGGCTAATGTAGTGGCCGATGCGCTGAGCCGTAAATCGGATTATACCCCAATACGGGTACGATCAATGCAACTGGTTGTGACTTCAAGCTTGCTTGAAAGAATTCGAGAAGCACAAGATGAAGCTGTAAAGGCAGAAAACTGGAAAAAGGAAAGAATTATCGGCCAAGTTAAGGACCTAGAGGTAGGCAGTCACGGCCTGAAGACTCGCTTTAATAGAATCTGGGTCCCTAATACATGTGGGGTTAAGAAGCTTCTACTTGATGAAGCTCATAAATCCCGTTATTCCATTCACCCGGGAGCGACCAAGATGTACCATGACTTGAAGCAAAACTATTGGTGGCCCGGAATGAAGCGGGACACGGTGAAGTACGTGGAAAAGTGTTTGACGTGCTTGCAAGTCAAGGCGGAACATCAAAAACCATATGGTAAACTTCAACCGTTAGAAATTCCGGTTGGGAAATGGGAGCAAATTACGATGGACCTATTGACCAAACTGCCTAAAACAAGTCGTGGTTTTGATGCTATTTGGGTAGTAGTGGATAGGTTAACCAAAAGCGCTCACTTTATTCCCATTCGTGAGACTTATACTTCGGTTAAATGTCAGAGGTTTACACCAACGAAATCATAGCAAGACATGGGGTACCGATATCCATTGTGTCAGACAGAGATACCCGGTTTACTTCAAAATTCTGGCGTGAATTCCAAGAACAGATGGGAACTAAATTGTTCCTTACCACTGCTTACCATCCACAAACGGATGGGCAGAGCGAAAGAACAATACAGACATTGGGTGATATGCTACGGGCTTGCATTATTGACTTTGGGGGTAGTTGGGATGTCCATTTACCCTTGGTCGAATTTGCATATAACAATAGCTATCACGCGAGCATTAAAATGGCCCCGTATAAGCTATTATATGGCAGAAAGTGTCGGACTCCGGTATGTTGGGGAGAAGTGGGTCCGCGGGGGCTAGCACCAACCGATATAATCCGAGCTACAAATGCGAAAATTGATATAGTTCGGGCACACTTGAAAGCGGCTCAAGACCGGCAAAAGGCATACGCAGATAAAAGAAATAGGCCAATTGAGTTTCAGGTTGGCGATATGGTCATGCTAAAGGTTTCCCCATGGAAGGGCATCATTAGATTCAGAAAAAGGGGAAAGTTAAGCCCGAGATTTATTGGGCCATTTAGAATCACTGAACGGGTTGGTAAAGTGGCTTATCGACTTGAATTACCCGAAGAGTTGAGTGGAATTCATAGCACCTTCCACGTATCACATCTTCGAAAATGTTTGGCCGACGAAACTGCTCACATCCAGTACGATGACATCGAGGTGGATAACAGCCTCAACTATGCGGTAAAACCAATTGCAATTTTAGATCGTAAGGAGAAAAGTTTGAGGAACAAGGTAATAAGCCAAGTCAAAGTCAAATGGGAGCACAGAAAAGGGTCAGACACTACATGGGAGTCCGAGGAAGAAATGCGGCGACTCCACCCTACATTATTTGGTATGTAATTCGGTTTCGGGGACGAAACCCTTTTAAGGGGGGTGGACTTGTAACACCCGAAAAATATAAACCCTCATATTAGAAAATTCAAAGAAATTAGTAAACAAGAATTTACCAACTAGGAACTTAACCTAGTTAAAAAGTTAGTCTTGAAATAAACTTATAATATGGTTAAAACACTTAACTTAGAGAAAATGGTAGTTAAGGGACTGAACTTGTCAAAATTGAAAGTTAATTACTAAATAGTAAACAAAACACAAAACCTCACCCATTTTGGGTGGGCATCGATCGAACATAGATAGAGGGGGGCGACCTGGAGAAATTCCAAACCCTAAAATCTCAAGAATCTTGCAAATTGAAGGGTTAATCCAAGTAGAAATCAAGAATTAAGCCTAGAATCATAATCCTCATCACAAGAGGATTGTAAGGTATGTAAAATTAGTGAAATCCCTTAACTTGAAATTCTCATGATGTTGTGAAATCTGGAAAATTGATGTTGCATGAGTATTATTTGGTTAGTTTAGAATTGATTTGGTGTTTAGAGGTTAGATTCAATCAATTACATGTGAAATCATGATCAAATTCAGAAAACTCCATGAACACCTTGAAGGTGGGTTGTGGGTTTTACATGATGATGATGAATTCTAGGGTTCTTAGTGGTTATTCTAGTAAAATTCGACCTTAGAAGATAGTTTCAGAAAAGATGTGATGTTCACATGATATAAGACGGCTTAATTGAAGTTAAGTCAACTACTAAGCAATCCATAAACATGAATATGAATAATATGGAAATTCTGCCCTCTTGATGTTTGTCGAAATGCCTCAAAGAAGGCTAACAAATAGAAATTTCAAGCTTTAATGCCTAATTAACATGTTTCGGTATATTATGCTAAATGATGTCTAAGAGGGTTCTAAACATGTTTTGTAAATAAACTCTATAGGACAAGATACCGGGACGTCGAGCGGACAAGCCGGTGGTGATTCTCGTTTGAAGGGTGTGCGCCAAGGTATGTAACATGTCGCGTTACATTATGTGAATTTTAGATCATTGTAGTTGTTTATCAAAGTTTCTAGTTAATTTGGATTGGAGCGAAGGCGTTGTTGTATTGAATACTTGGGTGAATAATAAACTAAACTCGTTGGTAGTTGTCATAAAGGAAGGGATTTCCATAGACAAGCCAAACGGGTCGAATAATCACGTAAAATATGATCTACTTTCCGAAACATGATAGATTGTTATATGTAGTTGGTTATATTATGGCGTGCTAGAAATATTAGACTTTTATTTCAATTGATAATGCAGAATACTGAAATCCGGGAGTTGAAATTTTGGGTGAATTGCTTGAACCAAACAAAAACCTGAATTTCCAGGTGCTACCGTAAATTACGGTGTCACCGTAATTTACGGTAGAGGCCAATGTTTTACGGTGGTTTTCTCCTGTGTTACGGTGTAACCAGGAATTTCCAGCACTCACCGTAATTTACGGTGGTACCGTAAATTACGGTGGAGCCTGGAACACTTTTATATTTTTATTTCTTTTAATGGGGTCTTAAATCTTGAAACTTTATCATTCATAAACATCAAGAACTAACGATCTAATTGTTGATTCTTAGGTAATTAGGGGTCATGGATGGCGATCATGCGACAAGATGATGAACCGAACACTCCACTTCGAAGCTTCCGCTATGTTTGAACTTGTTAATCAGTGTTTCTTTTGTTGTAATCAATTTCTTAAACAACAATGTTACGTTCTACCTTTATCTTAGTAGGCTAAGGGTGTAGTAGTTTTAAAAACTTATGTTAATCAACTGACTTTTGGTATAAAATAGTTATTAATTTCTAGTATAAATATAAGGGTGTAACATTAATACGTACATTACAATTCAATAAGGACAAGCCGAATTCCTATCAAGATCTCTCTATCTTCATAGTTAGATTTTTGAAGGTGTTTAAAGTGCCAAATGAAATCCACGGATTGGATTCCTGGTATGCTTTAAATACCCGTGTCCAAAGATAACAAATTAAAGGTAAAGTTAAACGATTATGTGATTATGTGTTTCTTTTATGTTTTTGTGTAATCCGAGTTATTCGTCATCCAAATCCCCGTAGAAGCTTCCATATCTTCATATGAGGGATTCATAGTAGGATATCCAAAGGTACTACCTTAAATCCTTAATGGGCTTCTACGTGGTAGTTAAGACCCTTGGATTTTATAGTACCATTCCATAATTTGAAAAAGACCCTTTGGGTGGTCTAGTAAAAAGATTGATTCAAATCTGGTTAGGAATGACATGCGATGATATAGTTGGAAAGACTCCTTGGTGGTCTGTTTTAAAAGATCATTTATTGATCTAAAGGACTCTATGGTGGTCTAGTCACACTCATCACAGGTTTGTTTATTGGTTTTCCCCTACACATTATAAAGTGCACTATGTGGACTATGCAAGGAATTGCGTAATTATGGATGCATACATAATTATGAAATTCAGTGCACAGAAACCACAGTAAGATTTATCATGTGAAGAACCAATAGTGGCAACAATAACGGAACGTGAACAATGTAATGGAGGTACGGTGGACGCACCAATGGCGCTTCATATACTTGTATATAAGTGTCCCTCTTATATTGCAAGCATAATGTTATTAAAGTTACTAGAAGTTCAGAACCCTAACCAGTGCTGTCTTATCTTTTCGACTTCATGATTCGAAATGCCTAACTTATCTCAAAGTCAAGGCTGAACATCAACGACCTTCTGGTTTGCTTGTACAACCAGAGATACCGGTTTGGAAGTGGGAGAACGTTGCTATGGATCTCATCACTAAATTACCGCGTACATCTAAAGGTCATAATGCTATATGGGTTGTTATCGATCGATTAACGAAGACAACTCATTTTATTCCGACTCGCGAAGATCTATCTGCTGATAAACTTGCACCCCGATATGTTGGACCATTTAAGGTTGTTGAAAGAGTTGGAAAGGTTACCTTACGACTAGAGCTACCTCCAGAGCTTGGAAATATTCATCCGACTTTTCACATGTCCAATTTGCGAAAGAGTTTAGCTGACGCTGATTTTCAAATTCCTCTCGACGAAATCCGAATCGATGAAACGATGCACTTTGTCGAGAAACCTGTGGAGATAGTGGACCGTACATTCAAACAATAGAAGAACAAACGGATTCGTTTGGTCAAGATTCGCTGGGAATCTAAGCGTGGCCCAGAATTTACTTGGGAACGTGAGGACCAAATGGAGGCGAAATATCCGCAATTGTTCTCACAAAGTTTCCTCTAGTTAAAATTTCAGGACGAAATTTCCTAAAGTAGGGGAGACTGTGACATCTGTGCCTCCACAGCCATTGAACAAATACCAAATCAATGAAATATCATATTTCATACTTGGGATTCGTATAAATATGGGTATCATTTTCACATATCAATTCTCGTTCGATTTCGAGCTCTAAATCGCTTTCTGGAAAGTTATACGCGAACTGATGCGTAAACGTAATCAGTTTAACACGACAAACACTCCGGAATAGTGACATAGTCTTAACATATCTTAAATAACCTTTACATAACTTAGAAATAAGTTTTGGAAGGTTTGGTGTGTCGAAATCAAGTTTATTCGCTTACAGGGACTAATTTTGACAAACTGCGAAAGTATGCCGATTCGTACTGTAACGAACATTCCGGAACTTGATCAAAAGTTAAACATGCCCTAAATATCCTTTACATAGCTTATAAATAGGCTTTGAGGTGTTTGGTGTGCAAAAATAAACTTATTGGTCATTCACGGACTAAAAGCGTCAAAAAGTGCACAAGTTTGCATTTTCGCGCATATCTTACGTTCTGAATATATCCGGACACCCAAAATTTATGTAATCATTAAAATAGTTTATTTTAGTGATTGGCATGATAAAATTCCATTCGTCGCTTAATTTGGATCGTTATTGCGTTCGTTACGATTTCCGTCGTAATTAACCAAACAACGCAACCGTACGACCAAACGAACCGACATTCGAGATATTTTTGAGCATGTTTTGAGTTCCCAATACTTTAACTTCATTTTAGAAGCCTTGAAATGAGGTTAACGGGGCTTAAACGTGTCAAAAATGGGCCGAAATGCAAGTTTCTAAGCTGTAGGGACTGAAACTGTCAATCTGCCAAAGTTGGCCAGGCGGCCCGCGTAAGCCAAGCCTTACTCTTACGCGGCCCGCGTCAGTTTCACAGTACAGAAACATTGAATCTATTCATTTTGCTCGTTTTTGCTGGTTTTGATCTCTGGTTTTCAATACTATGGACTGGTTTGTGTGTTCCCCAAGTCCTCCAATCTTTCTTTAACACTTGTATGGCTTGGATCATGCCCTCCTCTCCAAGAAATGATCCTAAGGGTTTTGCGAAAACTATATAAAGCCATGTCCCCATTCCATTTTCTGCACATTTGGTCTGAGATTTCTCTAAGTGTTTGTGATATTTCACTTCCTACCTGAGAATACTTGGAACCAAATCTTTTTGGACCCTTTGTAAGTCCTCTTTCGTTCTTTTATTGCTTTCCTAACTCGAAAGACAAACTTTGTTTGACTTTCAGCTTTGACCACGAGATGGTCAACGAGAAGTTCGTTTGAACTTCGCAACGTGAGCGTAATCACGATGGTTATAGTCCTTAGTGACTATACCTACTGATTTCCACGTTGACTAGGCGTAGTGACGAGTCGTAGTTTCGGTCAAAATGCGCATTTAAGCGTATTTTGCAACCAAACTACTTGTGGTATCAAAACACTTTGTTTTGATATCAAAACCCATTTTCTAACTTAGTTAGGCATGTTTTAACATGCTTAGCTCGTCACTTTTAGTTTAGTGCTTGTTTAGAGTCGTAAGTCAAGCGGTCTAAACCACCGCTTAGACTTTCGAACTCGACCCCTTTGGTCGATCTTTAGGATCCGACCAAGCATGTTTAGTGACCATAGTTGTATAGGGAATAACCTTCCGAGGTTATACGTTATGGTCATCGAGTTTAAGTAGTTGTATGATAGGTAGATTATATGCCTTAGGTAAATTACCAAAACGCCCTTTTCATGCATAATTGGACTCTAAGCATATATAACCTAACTTTTGTCACCTAAGCTGATTATACAACTTATTTAAACATGTTTAGGCATATAATACTTCTCATAGGACTAGTTAGACGTCTCGAACGCGCGTTTGCGCGCACGACGCGTTAAAGTAGCGTAAGCTACCTTAATGGGTCGTAACGGGTCGAAAGCACTTAGGTTAGGTTTCAATTTAGTATGTAGGCATTGTTAAACCTTGTCATATGAGTTCCAATAACTCATTTGGTTTACAAGACCTCATCCTATCCGATCCTCCGACTTAGGTCCGGTTTATTTATATAGTTATTAGGTTGCCGATTGATTCCGTGCTCCCTCTAGCTTTGCTTGATTGTTGTTCAAAGACCGCTAAGCATTCTCAGGCGAGTACATAGTTCCCCTCTTTTACCATTTTCAAATACTTTGGCGTGATTCATATGTACAAAACGAATTTCAAGGCTTAAACGATAATTTCAAAACCAATGGTTTATACTAAACTAATAACGATTTCAATAAGGTGAACAAGACTTGTTGGTTGTAATTACATAACGAATGACATTCATTAGCTTTGGCCGAGCCGACCAGTATTAGGTTATGGTACCATAGGATCTGACAAATCTCGTTATCAGACTACACCCATAGTTATGTAGGGGTGTTCAAAAAACTCGTGGCTCGCAGCTCGCTCGAAACTCGCTCGAAAAAAGCTCGAAGATAGCTCGGCTCGAAATTGGCTCGGTTGTTAACGAGCCAGCTCGGCTCGGCTCGGTTTGTAAACGATCCGAGCTCGAGCTTGGTCTGGCTCGGCTCGTGAGCTCGTGAGCTGGCTCGATAAGGTTTACATCCTTCATTTTTTTTGTCCCACATCTTTTAGAAAACAAAAACTAAGGGAGTATTTCCCCTATAAAAGAAGGTAAAAACAATGTACAAAGTGAATTAACTATTTATATTTGCATACTTAGCCATGTGGTTAAATTAAATGGCAATTATGGCCCTTAGTCTATGAAGAAATTCATTTTTAAGGGCTTTTTAACTAGTAAATTTTGCGGTTTTTTGTTAGTTCGAGTTAGATCGAGCCGAGCTGAGCTAGCTCGAATTCTAATCGAGTCGAGCTCGAGCCTCAAATCTCAGCTCGATTTAAAATTCGAGCTCGAGCCGAGCCAGCTCGATTCGAGTTCGAGCCGAGCTCGAGCTGGGTCTAGCTCGGCTCGACTCGGCTCGTTTACAGCCCTATAGTTATGTGTGGGGGTTATGTAGGTTACGACCGAATCTGTGATTATTAACTTACCCTTTGGTGGTTTGTTAATACGAGAAACGAGGTAGTCGAGTCAAGAAGGTTTGAATGTTGTTAACGAGATGAAACGACTATTAAAACGAGTTAAACGAGTTTGGGATAAGTTACACGATTTGAAACGACTTAAACGAGGTAAATGATTTGGTTAAACGATTGGTTTTGGGATGTGATTAGATAATGGGACAGGTGTAGCATGATAAAAGCATGGTAGATACGCCACTGGTACATCTTATATATAAATGCTCTTATCATATTACATTTTGAGTCATTATTTAGTTCACTGGGGGAAACGATTTTAAAACGATGTCACACAACGAGGTTTTTGAAATGATATAAACCATACGAGTTTTGTTAACGAGTTTTTACGAGATTTTTACAAATTGATTTAACTAAATGTTTTGAGTTAAGAATCATGGCTACGAGATTTTATGACAAACTATAACCAATTTGATTTGAGTTGGTTATTTATGTTGTAATACACTTTTCAAAAAAAGGTATGTATTTTGACTCTTGGAGTCTAACGAGGTACTACAACATATAAACTAGCCATGAATCCGACACTCTCATAAAACCTATATACTCGCCAGCATTTCTTTGCTGACTTTGTTTTCACATATGTTTCAGGTATTGTTGAATGATGCTGATTGATAGGATGCATACTCACATAGGACAGGACGACGCCTTAGTGACTTAATAACAATGATAGACTATGTTTAACTTGTTTGTTAGATTTCAAGACGATGTAAATGTTTAATGTTTAAAAAACAAAACTTCCAATTTCCGTGTGTTTTGAAACAATGATTCTGTTACAACACTCCCCGATGTTTCCGCCACGTTTTGTTGTTTTATCGTGGTCGGGGTGTGACAGATGTGGTATTAACCCACAACATATAAACCGAATAGTTGATTGAGTGAACATATGTAATGATTTGATATTCCATTGGAGTTATTTATTTATATTAAAAATAGTGTTTGATCATGTGAATAAAATACGTTGTTTTATTTGAGATTGGGGTGTTACATATATGTAATGATTTGATCTTCTATTGGAGTTATTTATTTATGTTAACAATAGTGTTTGATCATATCCTTTTATTTAAGATTGGGGTGTTACATATATGTAATGATTTGATGTTCTATTGCAGTTATTTATTTATGTTAACAATAGTGTTTGATCTTGTGAATACAATACATTGTTTTATTTGATATTGGGGTGTTAAATATATGTAATGATTTGATCTTTCATTGGAGTTGTTTATTTATGTTAACAATAGTGTTTGTTCATGTGAATACGATACGTCGTTTTATTTAAGATTGAGGTGTTACATATATGTAATGATTTTATCTTCCATTGGAGTTATTTATTTATGTTAACAATAGTGTTTGATCATGTGAATACGATGCATCGTTTTATTTGAGACTGGAGTGTTACATATATGTAATGATTTGATCTTCCATTGGAGTTATTTATTTATGTAAACAATAGTGTTTGATCATGTGAATATGATACGTCGTTTTATTTGAGATTGGGTGTTACATATGATTCCTCTAATAAAAAATAAATAACTCCTATATAAAAAACCTAACCCTTCACCATGTGACCTTTAAACAAATGCATACCTTCTTAGTACTTTTTGCAATTGTACGTGTATGAATTTGAATGTTGAAATTAAATACCAACATTTATTTCATATATATTATGAACTCCTTCATTAGGCAAGCCACTCTCCTCGGGGTTATCTCTTTTCCACTATGACCCGGACATAATCATGTTCAATATCCTTGAGTTATTGTTAAGATTTTAAATGTTTGCTGTTTTTTAGGGTTTCACAAAACTACAAAATGGAACAAAAAATTAAATACAAATTGCTCTATAATACACTATGTTTTGGGGGTGTTTTGTTGTTATCAGGTTATTGTATTACTGATATGTTTAATGTATAACCAACGCTACTTTATTAAAACTTATATACATATACAATATATTACTTTTAAACTATAATATATTCATATACTAGCTTACAATCCCGCGTATTACACTGGTTGAATATCGCAAAAAATGTAAATCATAAGCGCATATATAATCATTATAGGTGAAATGACCTGGACCTGAATAATCCAGACCCGAAAACCGAAGAACCCGACCCAAACTAACCCAAACCTAGATAACCCAGACCCGACGAATCCAAATTTTCAATAGATCAGTTTTCAGGCCCCTTTTTCAAGTTAAAACCCAAACAATTTGAACCAAAAAACTGAAACCCGAAAAAAAATCCAGAAGAACACCACTAATAGCTACCCCGAACATAGATCTAAATCTAATACATTTTTTTCTTTTTAATTTTGATAACTATTTCTAGTTTTTTTTTCTCATCCGGCCACATATGTATTCCACACATCTTTTTTTTTATAAACTAATTAACAAATCATATATATCCTTTAAAATTGGTGTTATTATTATTATTATTATTATTATTATTATTATTATTATTATTATTATTATTTATTATTATTATTATTATTATTATTATTATTATTATTATTATTATTTCAAATAAAATCTTTAAATCTCATTCATCATCGCTTCCTATTATAGTACTGGACACATATACATTAATGGATATATACACATCGAAAGAGATATATAGTTAAATTGTTGATATTCATGTATTTTTAATTATAGAAAAAATATTAAAATAAAATATAAATAAGTTTTTTTAGGTTGAAAGATAGAATGCTACGTGACATTTATTGAAATCTTTTATTATAAGTTAGATTAAAATAAAAGTTGTCCATATTTTAGAATTTTAATTAAGCGTAAAACGATTAATTTGCTGATTCACCCAGCACATCCACCTAGTCTTCGTATCGCTTCTTTTAAGCATCCAACCTCTACTCAAATATTTCTATAACACCGCCATGTGTTCTCATAAGACAATAATCTACAAAATCAAATATCAAACACATGATTAGTACTTTGCTAATGACAAAAAATAAAAATAAAAAATACACTGTATAAAACCATACCTCCACAGAAGTACCGCATGAAAGTAAAAGTAAGATCTCTCAGTGTGAGAACTACCGGGATCAATGATAAAAGCATAGTAGCGTTTGTGAGTGGTCCCAAAGTTGAAAATGTTGCACTCCATAGTAGGGTTCGTGAGTGGCCAAAAAGGCCAAAGCAACAACCCTTCTTCCAGCCTCTTACGACTTTGCTCCAATGGCAGGTTATCAACAGGTTGAGGTTGGGCTCAATCTCAAGATATTTTCCCATTTTTTGTGATTAAATTACACAAATTTTCCTTCATTTATACCAAAAAAAGTTGCACTCTTTGTTCTATCCTTCAAACACTATCCTTTATGACTAAAATTTGCACGCTTGTAAATGCACTAAAAGTGAGGAAGTGTTGGATTAGGCTACTTGAAGAATTGGAGGACCATTTATATAACTTTTGTATAATGATGTTTCTAATTAGTTTGTTCCGAAGTATGTACAGTTCCGAATTACTCAGTGTAATTTGGAATGGATTTTGTCAGTATTATTGTCCATATTATGTATTGTTCAGAAGTAGTACTTCTGAACTAGTTGTGTCTGTATTACATAGTTGGATACAACAGAACTTCTGTTTGTTCCGTAGTATCTAGGTTAGTATATATACAGCCTATGACATTGTATTAGTAGATTTTTGAGCATTTGTAATTGAGTGAAAACTCTGTGTTTTCTCTATTTTATCAATACAAGTGTGATTTTGATACCAAATCATTATGTTTCTACTCCTTCTTGGTGATTGCTTACAGTGTATGCATATACGATGGATTCCGCGCATCGCATATGATTAGGTTTTTCGTGTTAGATCCTGTTATTGAGAGGTTAGACGACCTTATAAGTGGTATCAGAGCAGGCTCTGTATAGAGGGTGCTCATACTATTGTAAGTTTTCATTTGGAGGTTTAGATTCAAGAGATTTCTAAGTTTGAGATGTGTTTTCTACGTTTTTGGTGATTTTCAACGATTGTTCAATGATTTTCATCAATTTTCATTAGACTTCAGCTATTAGGAGATGGATTCTGATTAGGTTCTAGTCTCAGTTTTGTTTAGTTCTTAGATTTACAGAAAATTGGATTGAATTTGGTTCAGATCTGTGAAAAATAGTCTGATTTGCTAGGTTTTGGAGAGTCCCGGTGTACTACTAAATAGGTAATCACTTTGTCCAAGTTTTCAAAGTTTGTTACAGTTCAATATTTATCTGTTCCGAGTTTATCAGTGATTGTTATACTTCCTTAGTATTGATGACCTTTGTGTGAAGTCACACTTTGGTAGATAATACAGAAGGGTTTGTATAATATGGAAATGTTGGGATTGAACCCTACCAGAGGAACAGATAATTAGAGCCAAAACTGGATCAGGTCAGTGGATCCAGAATAAGCAGATGTTATGCATACAAGTCTCTCCCCTTGAAAGTGGTTTCAACATCTGCTGACCTCCTATCTACTGATCATACAAACTGCTGACCTACAACTATTGATCAAGTCAAAGACTGATGAAGAACTAAAGCCCTGCTGCCCAATCTACTGCCTTAAGTCAAGCACTGCTGGTCATGACAAGTACTGCTGGGTTCACAGCAGTGGAAGGATGCAGCAGTAGTTTTGTTTACTTTATGTATTGAATTGTAATAACAGTAGTTAGTATAGCAGAGGTTGTATAGATCAGAGGTTAGAGTTTGTTAGGAGGTTAGATGTCACTTTCATGGTGACGTCAGCTTAGATGCTTTAGTAGTTTGTTCGTGCCTATAAATAGAACGATGCTCTGTACTGTTCTATTAGCTCTTCACCATCATCTTCCTGCTCGAACAAATTCTGTGAGCTCAGGCTGAGGGGGAGTTTGTTGCATACTTGCATATTGTAATCGTTGTTGAAAATAAATTCAATCATTCGATTCAGTGTTAAACTTGTATGTTAAAAGCATTTCTCCTGTTTGATTGTGAAAAGTTTGTTCCACTTTAATTCCGTTGCACAACTCATTCATCTTCATCTTATTTCAAACGTAAAACACAATGAAAAACAAACTCAGATCCTAACAATTGGTATCAGAGCTTGGACAGTCAAATTTGATTTAACAATCATTTTGACATAAATAGTTCAGCTCACAATCGTTGATACTGATAGTTTGTTTGTTTTGTTGAAAAACAGAGCAAGGTTTAATCACCATTAAAGTTGATTAATCAGTGCCTGTAAAACAACCAGGATGACGTCACAATCACAAGATGATAAGAATAAGATTGGCTCTCTTTTCAAACCTCCCATGCTTAAACGTAATGAGTACAACATCTGGGAGAGAAGAATGGGTCACATCCTTGCTCAACAGAATACTGGATGTTGGAGGTCTGTTGTCTTGGGTCCCCATGTTCCTATGGTGCCAAGTGCTGAGGATACAAAGAAGTTCGTCCCTAAACCAACTGAAAACTGTACTGAAACTGATTTTCAAAAGTTCGAACTCGATGCCAAAGCATTTAGCATCATAGCTTCTGCATTACCCAATGAAATCTATGCTGGACTGTTACATTGTAACAGTGCCAAAGAATTGTGGGATGCATTGAAGGAACAATTTGGAGGAACAGAAGAAGTTATTTAAAACAACAGGGAAATTCTGAATCAGCAGTATGAAACATTTTGTCACATCAAGGGTGATCATTAACCCAACAGTTTGAACGTTTTAGCTGTCTCATTAGTGAACTAAGGCTTGTTAAAGTTACATTTTCAAATGCAACTCAAAATAGCAGGTTTCTTAGATCACTACCTGAAAAATGGGACACAATTGCATTTGTTACTAGAAATTCAGCTAAGTTCAAGGATCTGACCCTGACCCAACTCCATGGTAGACTCCTGACATATGAAAGGGAGATAAACCAGAAAAGGAGGTTGCAAGAGTCTGGAAAAGTTGCAGATGACTATTCATTTGGCAGCACAACTCTTTTTGGTCAGGAAGAATCTAGTAGCAACAGTAAGGATCAGAGTTTTAATCATTTTATTGACATAACTGCTGGTTTTAACAACTCTGATCCTCACTCTTCAAATTATGCTTTCACTGCAAATAGTGAAAACCAGATGTCAGATAACTTGTGCTTTGAACTCAATGATTTGCAACATTTTGATCCCACTGACTTAGAAGAGATGGACATTTTGCATCAATTGGCTTTGCTTAGTGTTAGAACAAGCAAATTCTACAAAAGAACGGGGAGAAAATTCCCAGGGCTTCATTGGAATTTAAAAGTGGGGTTGGATAAGTCAAAAATTAAGTGCCACAAGTGCAATAGGCTAGGTCATTTTGCTAGGGAATGCAGGAGTCAAACCACTGGTCCAATAATTACTCATCCCAGCTCAAACCCTAGACCACAACAACAAAGCACTGTGCACTATACCCAATATACCCCTGCAGCACATGTTAACACTGCTCACTATGTTGCAACCCATGTGCCTGTGCATTATGTTCAAACCACTGTTCCACAAATTCAGTATGTTCAGGCCCCTGTTCCTCAGGCACAGGTGCAACCTGTTGCACCTCAACAAGCTGCTCCAACAGTGGCTCAACCAGATCAACAAAGCTTTTTCACACAAGGCTTTGTTGATTGGAGCAGCATGCCTGATGAACTTGGTGATGAAAATTTTGCTCTCTATGCTTCTAGTGATACTTTTGATAATAACTTTTGTTTGATGGCATTAGAGTCAATACCAGAAGGGGTAGAAACTGATGGTGAACAGCTAAGTGCTGAAACAGTGGTTACTGCAATTGCTGGTGAACTACTGCTGGGAGAAAATTCAGAAACCCTGATTGAACCACTGTCTGACCCTTGGTCCAAAGAAGACAAAGAGAAAGAAGAAGTGAAGAAAGCTGGTGAGGAAGAAGGAAGAGCTGATGAAGAAAGTGATCATCAATGTAATTGTGCCATGATGGCTGCTGCCAAGGTAACACCTCAAGTTCTTGAAAAACTGTGTTCAGACAAATGTATTATTGCATTTGCTAACATTAAAGAGGTAAATGAAAACCTTAGGGATAAAGTCTTGTCTGATGAAGTCAAATTTGAAAAGTCATTAAAAGAACTTAGAAACAAATTGGCTGAAAAAGATAAAGTGATCAACAGTCTCAAAGAAGAGCAGAGCATAACCAAAACTCAACTCCAAACTATGGTAGAAAAATACCAAGTTTGCAAAAAGGAGTTGGAGCCCACCCAGATCACCTGTGAAAGATGGGTGGAATCCTGTAAAGGATACGAGGTTATGCTTGCAAAACAGCTTGAAAGCAATGTCAAGTTTGGTATAGGACATAGAAAATATGATGATCTTGTAAACACTCCTGAAAATCAAGCTGGTTCAACTGAAATAATACTAACCAACAAATATGGCCAAGAGATTAAAATAACTGACAAACCTGGTAACAAAATCACTCTGGAAAGATTTGTGGGATCCTCAACTTTTGAGGAGATTGAGAAATATCAATTTAAACCCACATGGTCTGATGAGTATGACATCCTGGAAACTTCAAACCAATGGATTTCACAACCACTGATGGTGTTAAAGCTCCAAAAGCAAAGATCATTCCTATCAAAGATATCCCAACAGTGGTTCAAAACTCTGTTGCAAAGGAATTTGGGAAAAGGAAGAAGAGAGAAAAGATTAAAAACCTGTTTTGTGATTTTTGTGAAAAAAGGAATCATCTGACAAAAGACTGTTTTCATCTAAAAGCACATGATCTAAACAAAACAAGTGTCATTGTACCTGCTGAGAGCTGCACCATCTGTGGTAAAAATAACCACAAAACTAAGGAATGTGTGTATCTCAAAAACTTTGATGAGAAAAAGAATGAGTACATTGCAAAAACACCCTTAAGTTCATCAGCATCATCTGTCAAATTCACCAAGAAACAACCACTGTTTGTCCCAGTCCAAACAGCTGTCACAAAACAGCTGAATCAAATATCTGTTCAAAGAGATCTTCAAGTGACTGATGCACCTCCTGCAAATCAATTCAGGAGAGGTAAAGGACAACCATCATACCAAAGGATCCCACATGTTTATGAGGCTTACAAAAAGCCCCCTAAACCAAGAGTGAACAGGCATCCTTTTGGTTATCAACAGGTGATTGGCCAGGACCCCCAACAGTGGTTAGAGAAAAACATTCCCAAAAATGTTCAAACCCCTGAGCTAACCACTGTCCATACATCTGTTACCATCCCAGACACTGTTGAGACACCATCCAAAGCCTTATTGGCTTTGTAACACCCGAAAAATATAAACCCTCATATTAGAAAATTCAAAGAAATTAGTAAACAAGAATTTACCAACTAGGAACTTAACCTAGTTAAAAAGTTAGTCTTGAAATAAACTTATAATATGGTTAAAACACTTAACTTAGAGAAAATGGTAGTTAAGGGACTGAACTTGTCAAAATTGAAAGTTAATTACTAAATAGTGAACAAAACACAAAACCTCACCCATTTTGGGTGGGCATCGATCGAACATAGAGAGAGGGGGGCGACCTGGAGAAATTCCAAACCCTAAAATCTCAAGAATCTTGCAAATTGAAGGGTTAATCCAAGTAGAAATCAAGAATTAAGCCTAGAATCATAATCCTCATCACAAGAGGATTGTAAGGTATGTAAAATTAGTGAAATCCCTTAACTTGAAATTCTCATGATGTTGTGAAATCTGGAAAATTGATGTTGCATGAGTATTATTTGGTTAGTTTAGAATTGATTTGGTGTTTAGAGGTTAGATTCAATCAATTACATGTGAAATCATGATCAAATTCAGAAAACTCCATGAAGACCTTGAAGGTGGGTTGTGGGTTTTACATGATGATGATGAATTCTAGGGTTCTTAGTGGTTATTCTAGTAAAATTCGACCTTAGAAGATAGTTTCAGAAAAGATGTGATGTTCACATGATATAAGACGGCTTAATTGAAGTTAAGTCAACTACTAAGCAATCCATAAACATGAATATGAATAATATGGAAATTCTGCCCTCTTGATGTTTGTCGAAATGCCTCAAAGAAGGCTAACAAATAGAAATTTGAAGCTTTAATGCCTAATTAACATGTTTCGGTATATTATGCTAAATGATGTCTAAGAGGGTTCTAAACATGTTTTGTAAATAAACTCTATAGGACAAGATACCGGGACGTCGAGCGGACAAGCCGGTGGTGATTCTCGTTTGAAGGGTGTGCGCCAAGGTATGTAACATGTCGCGTTACATTATGTGAATTTCAGATCATTGTAGTTGTTTATCAAAGTTTCTAGTTAATTTGGATTGGAGCGAAGGCGTTGTTGTATTGAATACTTGGGTGAATAATAAACTAAACTCGTTGGTAGTTGTCATAAAGGAAGGGATTTCCATAGACAAGCCAAACGGGTCGAATAATCACGTAAAATATGATCTACTTTCCGAAACATGATAGATTGTTATATGTAGTTGGTTATATTATGGCGTGCTAGAAATATTAGACTTTTATTTCAATTGATAATGCAGAATACTGAAATCCGGGAGTTGAAATTTTGGTTGAATTGCTTGAACCAAACAAAAACCTGAATTTCCAGGTGCTACCGTAAATTACGGTGTCACCGTAATTTACGGTA
The DNA here is from genome assembly GCF_002127325.2 of Helianthus annuus. Classification (NCBI taxonomy): domain Eukaryota; kingdom Viridiplantae; phylum Streptophyta; class Magnoliopsida; order Asterales; family Asteraceae; genus Helianthus; species Helianthus annuus. The sequence goes on from NC_035439.2 coordinate 20,510,405, forward strand.
GAGGCCAATGTTTTACGGTGGTTTTCTCCTGTGTTACGGTGTAACCAGGAATTTCCAGCACTCACCGTAATTTACGGTGGTACCGTAAATTACGGTGGAGCCTGGAACACTTTTATATTTTTATTTCTTTTAATGGGGTCTTAAATCTTGAAACTTTATCATTCATAAACATCAAGAACTAACGATCTAATTGTTGATTCTTAGGTAATTAGGGGTCATGGATGGCGATCATGCGACAAGATGATGAACCGAACACTCCACTTCGAAGCTTCCGCTATGTTTGAACTTGTTAATCAGTGTTTCTTTTGTTGTAATCAATTTCTTAAACAACAATGTTACGTTCTACCTTTGTCTTAGTAGGCTAAGGGTGTAGTAGTTTTAAAAACTTATGTTAATCAACTGACTTTTGGTATAAAATAGTTATTAATTTCTAGTATAAATATAAGGGTGTAACAAGTTGGTATCAGAGCCTCGGTTGTCAATAAGTGTTCGGTTCAAGCTTGATCGACCATCCGGTAAGAACTAATTTCAGTTAATAAATCTTATATTACGTAAAGAATGAGAAATGAACACACATGCATGAAAAGAGCAAGTAAGCTCAATCAACAGCAAGAACGATCAAATCAAGTTGTGAACTTGATTGAATCAACAACAAGAACGATCAAATCAAGTTGTGAACTTGATTGAATCAACAGCAAGAAGGATCAAATCAAGTTGTGAACTTGATTGAATCAACAGCAAGAACGATCAAATCAAGTTGTGAACTTGATTGAATCAACAGCAAGAATGACTAAATCAAGTTATGAACTTGATAGAATCAAACAAGAACAGCATGTGTTATAAATGGAATGTTTTAACAACTTGTGTAAACATTTCAGAAACGAAGATGGCTGATAAAGGTAATGATGATGCGGTGCCAAGAGTCACCGAACAAGTCAGGGAGGCGATTGCTGAAGAGGTTGGAAAGGCAATCGAAAACAGTCTGACAGGCTTCATTGATAGAATTCAAAACACAGTTCTATCAATGGTAGAAGATAGAATCAAGAAATTAGAAGACGACTCAAAACTTGAAAAGGAAAAACATGGAGGAAGGAAACCTTGTTCATACAAGGAATTCATGGCTTGTAAACCACCGATATACAATGGGGAGGTTGACCCAATAGTGTGCCAAAGATGGCTAAGTGATATCGAAGGGGTATTCGAGAGAACCCATTGTGATGTAAATGACTATGTAGCCTATGGTACGGGTCAACTAAGAAATCAAGCAAAAGATTGGTGGGATAACAAGAAGAGAGAGATCGGTATTGAAGCGGTTAAGGTCATGACTTGGGATGAATTCAAGACGCCATTTCTGAAGCATCATAGCCCCAAAGCGGTTATGAATAAAATCAAGCAAGAATTCATGCAGCTCAGGCACAAAAACGAGACCATAGACAAAATCACGGCAACGTTTATGGATAAAATGAAGTTTTGTGATGATCTTGTGACAAACGAAGAACAAAGGATATACTACTATCATAATATGTTGAGTGCCGAGTATAGGGAGTTTATCACCCCTTCCAAATACGAGACCCTTACCGAGATTATAAATGCTGCTCGGGAGAGGGAAATAGAGCTGAAAAAGAGTATTGAAAGGGGTGAACGGAGGGCACCCGATGTAAATCCCAGCCCTACTAAAAAGGCACGAACAAGTGAGAGCTCAAAGAAATCTGATACGAAAGGCGGGTCACCGAGTTGCAAAATTTGCGGGAAGGGCCATAGAGGCGAATGTCATTACAAGGATAAGCCTTGTCCTATATGCAAGAAAACGGGACATATAGCCTTATCATGCCCGGAGAAGGTAACGGTATGTTACAATTGTTATCGAACGGGCCATAAGAAATCTGAATGCCCGGAATTGGTTGAAAAGAAGGGTGGGCAGGAACAGAAGGGTGAAGCCCCTAAAGCAAAGGCAAGATCTTTTCAACTAACCGCCGCAGAAGCAAAGATTGAACCTGACGTGGTCTCGGGTATATTTACTGTAAACTCAATTCCTGCACGTGTGTTATTTGATACGGGTGCGAATAAATCCTTTGTTTCATATGGATTTATTCGACATCTTTCATTTACTCTAACTAAATTACCTGTGCCCTTAGAAGTAGAGATAGGTAATAATAAAAGTTTTATTGTTTGCGATGTATGTGAAAATTGCAAACTGAGCATTGACGATGAAGAATATTTGATAAATCTAATCCCGATGTCGATGGGAGAATTTCAAGTCGTCGTTGGGATGGATTGGCTATCTCGACACCATGCAAAGGTCGTGTGTTTCCAAAAAGAGATAAAACTGACATCTCCGAGCGGGAAACACGTCACCATCTATGGCGAGAAAGGAGGCAATCCCATTGTATGCTCAATGTTGAAAGCACACAAGCTAATGAAGCAAGGATGCAAAGCATTTATGATATACGCAAATGAGCCCGAAAAAGAATCACGAAAGATTGGAGATGTACCAGTAGTACGAGATTATGAAGATGTTTTTCCGGAAGCTTTACCGGGGATACCGCCCGAACGGGAAGTAGAGTTCGAGATCGAATTGATTCCGGGCGCGAAACCCGTAGCAAAAGCCCCGTACCGACTTGCGCCGTCAGAATTGCAAGAACTGATGTCCCAAATCCAAGACCTGCTTGACAAGGGATTCATAAGACCGAGTGTGTCTCCTTGGGGCGCACCGGTATTGTTTGTGAGAAAGAAAGACGGGAGTATGCGCATGTGTATCGATTACCGGGAGTTAAACAAACTCACGGTAAAGAATCGATACCCGCTCCCGAGGATAGACGATTTATTCGACCAACTACAAGGTGCGAACTGGTTTTCCAAAATTGACCTTAGATCGGGGTATCACCAATTAAGGGTCAAAGAAGAAGATGTGCCGAAGACGGCTTTCCGCACGAGATACGGACATTACGAATTCCTTGTGATGTCATTCGGACTAACAAACGCACCCGTGGCTTTCATGGACCTCATGAACCGGGTTTGCAAACCAATGCTGGATAAGTCGGTCATCGTGTTTATCGATGACATATTGGTATATTCGAAAAGTGAAGCTGAACACGCACATCACCTACAAGAAGTGTTAGAAGCCCTTAGACGAGAGAAGTTATACGCAAAATTCTCTAAATGTGCCTTTTGGTTACGAGAGGTACCATTTCTTGGCCACATTATAAGTGCTGACGGAGTACTGGTGGATCCGTCAAAGATTGAGGCGGTGTCAAAATGGAATTCCCCAAAGAACCCTTCTGAAATTAGAAGCTTTTTGGGACTTGCGGGATACTATAGGAGATTTATTCAAGATTTCTCCAAGATTGCGTCGCCACTAACCAAGCTGACCCGAAAGACAGAAAGATTCATCTGGGGTGTTGAACAAGAGAAAGCGTTTCAAACGCTAAAAGAAAAGTTAACTCAAGCTCCGGTACTAACACTACCGGACGGAGTTGAAGACATGGAGGTTTATTCGGATGCTTCACTATCGGGACTCGGATGTGTATTGATGCAACGGGGCAAGGTCATAGCCTATGCCTCGAGGCAATTAAAGATACACGAACAGAAATATCCTACGCACGATCTCAAGTTGGCGGCGGTAGTATTTGCATTAAAAATATGGAGGCACTACTTGTACGGAGTAAAGTGCACCATATTCACCGACCACAAGAGTTTGAAATACTTCTTCGATCAGAAGGAGTTAAATATGCGACAAAGGCGGTGGCTGGAAACGGTGAAGGATTACGATTGTGAAATACGTTATCACCCGGGAAAGGCTAATGTAGTGGCCGATGCGCTAAGCCGCAAATCGGATTATACCCCAATACGGGTACGATCAATGCAACTGGTTGTGACTTCAAGCTTGCTTGAAAGAATTCGAGAAGCACAAGATGAAGCTGTAAAGGCAGAAAACTGGAAAAAGGAAAGAATTATCGGCCAAGTTAAGGACCTAGAGGTAGGCAGTCACGGCCTGAAGACTCGCTTTAATAGAATCTGGGTCCCTAATACATGTGGGGTTAAGAAGCTTCTACTTGATGAAGCTCATAAATCCCGTTATTCCATTCACCCGGGAGCGACCAAGATGTACCATGACTTGAAGCAAAACTATTGGTGGCCCGGAATGAAGCAGGACACGGTGAAGTACGTGGAAAAGTGTTTGACGTGCTTGCAAGTCAAGGCGGAACATCAAAAACCATATGGTAAACTTCAACCGTTAGAAATTCCGGTTTGGAAATGGGAGCAAATTACGATGGACCTATTGACCAAACTGCCTAAAACAAGTCGTGGTTTCGATGCTATTTGGGTAGTAGTGGATAGGTTAACCAAAAGCGCTCACTTTATTCCCATTCGTGAGACATATACTTCGGAGAAAATGTCAGAGGTTTACACCAACGAAATCATAGCAAGACATGGGGTACCGATATCCATTGTGTCAGACAGAGATACCCGGTTTACTTCAAAATTCTGGCGTGAATTCCAAGAACAGATGGGAACTAAATTGTTCCTTAGCACTGCTTACCATCCACAAACGGATGGGCAGAGCGAAAGAACAATACAAACATTGGGTGATATGCTACGGGCTTGCATTATTGACTTTGGGGGTAGTTGGGATGTCCATTTACCCTTGGTCGAATTCGCATATAACAATAGCTATCATGCGAGCATTAAAATGGCCCCGTATGAGCTATTATATGGCAGAAAGTGTCGGACTCCGGTATGTTGGGGAGAAGTGGGTCCGCGGGGGCTAGCACCAACCGATATAATCCGAGCTACAAATGCGAAAATTGATATAGTTCGGGCACACTTGAAAGCGGCTCAAGACCGGCAAAAGGCATACGCAGATAAAAGAAATAGGCCAATTGAGTTTCAGGTTGGCGATATGGTCATGCTAAAGGTTTCCCCATGGAAGGGCATCATTAGATTCAGAAAAAGGGGAAAGTTAAGCCCGAGATTTATTGGACCATTTAGAATCACTGAACGGGTTGGTAAAGTGGCTTATCGACTTGAATTACCCGAAGAGTTGAGTGGAATTCATAGCACCTTCCACGTATCACATCTTCGAAAATGTTTGGCCGACGAAACTGCTCACATCCACTACGATGACATCGAGGTGGATAACAGCCTCAACTATGCGGTAAAACCAATTGCAATTTTAGATCGTAAGGAGAAAAGTTTGAGGAACAAGGTAATAAGCCAAGTCAAAGTCAAATGGGAGCACAGAAAAGGGTCAGACACTACATGGGAGTCCGAGGAAGAAATGCGGCGACTCCACCCTACATTATTTGGTATGTAATTCGGTTTCGGGGACGAAACCCTTTTAAGGGGGGTGGACTTGTAACACCCGAAAAATATAAACCCTCATATTAGAAAATTCAAAGAAATTAGTAAACAAGAATTTACCAACTAGGAACTTAACCTAGTTAAAAAGTTAGTCTTGAAATAAACTTATAATATGGTTAAAACACTTAACTTAGAGAAAATGGTAGTTAAGGGACTGAACTTGTCAAAATTGAAAGTTAATTACTAAATAGTGAACAAAACACAAAACCTCACCCATTTTGGGTGGGCATCGATCGAACATAGAGAGAGGGGGGCGACCTGGAGAAATTCCAAACCCTAAAATCTCAAGAATCTTGCAAATTGAAGGGTTAATCCAAGTAGAAATCAAGAATTAAGCCTAGAATCATAATCCTCATCACAAGAGGATTGTAAGGTATGTAAAATTAGTGAAATCCCTTAACTTGAAATTCTCATGATGTTGTGAAATCTGGAAAATTGATGTTGCATGAGTATTATTTGGTTAGTTTAGAATTGATTTGGTGTTTAGAGGTTAGATTCAATCAATTACATGTGAAATCATGATCAAATTCAGAAAACTCCATGAACACCTTGAAGGTGGGTTGTGGGTTTTACATGATGATGATGAATTCTAGGGTTCTTAGTGGTTATTCTAGTAAAATTCGACCTTAGAAGATAGTTTCAGAAAAGATGTGATGTTCACATGATATAAGACGGCTTAATTGAAGTTAAGTCAACTACTAAGCAATCCATAAACATGAATATGAATAATATGGAAATTATGCCCTCTTGATGTTTGTCGAAATGCCTCAAAGAAGGCTAACAAATAGAAATTTGAAGCTTTAATGCCTAATTAACATGTTTCGGTATATTATGCTAAATGATGTCTAAGAGGGTTCTAAACATGTTTTGTAAATAAACTCTATAGGACAAGATACCGGGACGTCGAGCGGACAAGCCGGTGGTGATTCTCGTTTGAAGGGTGTGCGCCAAGGTATGTAACATGTCGCGTTACATTATGTGAATTTTAGATCATTGTAGTTGTTTATCAAAGTTTCTAGTTAATTTGGATTGGAGCGAAGGCATTGTTGTATTGAATACTTGGGTGAATAATAAACTAAACTCGTTGGTAGTTGTCATAAAGGAAGGGATTTCCATAGACAAGCCAAACGGGTCGAATAATCACGTAAAATATGATCTACTTTCCGAAACATGATAGATTGTTATATGTAGTTGGTTATATTATGGCGTGCTAGAAATATTAGACTTTTATTTCAATTGATAATGCAGAATACTGAAATCCGGGAGTTGAAATTTTGGTTGAATTGCTTGAACCAAACAAAAACCTGAATTTCCAGGTGCTACCGTAAATTACGGTGTCACCGTAATTTACGGTAGAGGCCAATGTTTTACGGTGGTTTTCTCCTGTGTTACGGTGTAACCAGGAATTTCCAGCACTCACCGTAATTTACGGTGGTACCGTAAATTACGGTGGAGCCTGGAACACTTTTATATTTTTATTTCTTTTAATGGGGTCTTAAATCTTGAAACTTTATCATTCATAAACATCAAGAACTAACGATCTAATTGTTGATTCTTAGGAAATTAGGGGTCATGGATGGCGATCATGCGACAAGATGATGAACCGAACACTCCACTTTGAAGCTTCCGCTATGTTTGAACTTGTTAATCAGTGTTTCTTTTGTTGTAATCAATTTCTTAAACAACAATGTTACGTTCTACCTTTGTCTTAGTAGGCTAAGGGTGTAGTAGTTTTAAAAACTTATGTTAATCAACTGACTTTTGGTATAAAATAGTTATTAATTTCTAGTATAAATATAAGGGTGTAACAGGCTTTGGAGACCTTAGTGAACTAATCCTTTTACTTCATGTGTAGGGAGCTTCTGCATGCTTAGATAACTTTGGTATGTAGATAGTGGACGCTCCAGGCACATGACAGGATGTAAAGCCCTACTCAAAGATTTCAAAATCCATGGAGCGGGTGATATATCCTTTGGGAATAATAGTAAAGGGAAAGTTCTGGGGTCTGGTACAGTTCAGTCTGGAAATGTAAAATTTGAAAATGTCAATCTGATAGACAATCTAAAATTCAACCTCTGAGTGTCTCACAAATGAGTAATAAGGGGTATGGGTCATTCTTCACAAAGGAGTGTTGTAGGATTGATGGACTAGAAATGGTTGAAAAGATTAAAGCAATAATAAAATCTGGAAAATCAAACTTGTTGCTCAAAGAAGTGGCAATGTTTATGTTGTTGATATGTCAAAAGAGTGTCCCAGAACTGATGCCTGTCTGTTCTCAGCTGCCTCTAACAAAGAGACATAACTTTGGCACAAAAGACTGGGGCACACAAATCTCAAGACAATCACTGAAATTTCAAAAAATGGCCTAGTAAGAGGCTTACCACAAAAACTGTTTTCATGTCCTGAGCATTGTGTTTCCTGTTTAAAAGGAAAACAACATAAAAGCTCCTTTAAGTCCATTGAAGAGTCCAAAACAACCCAGTGTTTGCAAATGCTGCACATGGATTTGTTTGGCCCAGTTCAAGTCATGAGTCTCTAAAAGAAGAGATATTGTTTGGTTATTATTGATGACTTCTCTAGGTTTACATGGACTTTCTTTTTACACTCAAAAGATGAGACTGCAGGCATTTTGCAAGACTTTGTGACACAGGTTGAAAAGCAACTTGACCTTCCAGTGAAAGTCTTCAGGAGTGACAATGGCACAGAATTCAAAAATAAGGAGTTGGATGCCTTCTGTGTGAAGAAAGGGATTGTAAGGCAGTACAACATCCCTAGAACACTAGAGCAAAACGGGGTTGCTGAAAGAAAGAACAGAACTTTGATTGAGGCTGCCAGAACTATGCTTGCAGATTCAGGTTTGCCATTAAAATTTTGGGCAGAGGCAGTAAACACTGCTTGCTATGTCCAAAACAGAGTTTTAATCAACCCCAGGCACAAAAAGACTTCTTATGAAATTCTGTATAAAATCAAATCACTGATCTCATACTTTAAAGTATTTGGCTGCCCATGTTTTATTTTGAATTTAAAAGATTCCATCTTAAAATTTGCAGCCAAAGTAGACCGTGGTTATCACCTGGGATACTCAACCACTGCTAAGGCCTACAAAGTGTTTAATACACGGACCAAAGCAGTGGAGGAGACGTTGAATGTAAAGTTCAATGAACTTTCATCAATGAAAATCCCAGCAAATCCTGCTGATTTGTTTGATCTTGATAAATTCACTTTTTAAAACACTGCTGTCAAGACTAACAGTGTAGGTCCATCAGAGGATTCAACACCAGACTATGGGTATGAAATCATCATCCCTCAAAAGTCTGTCAAAATGGGAAGAGCAGCAGATGTTCAAAACAGCTGTCAAAGCTCAACCACTGCTACCTCAACAGTTGTTGACCAAAGTAGCTCCTTAATCCCTGCTTCCACATCATCAAACACTGTTGATAAAAGTCCTCAAACAGTGGATCAAAGTCAGCATGTGTCCACATCTTTACCTCCTATTCCACCACCTTTTGAAGCCACTGTTGGATTATCAAAGTCACCAGTAGTGGTTAGCTCAGATGATACACATCTGCAGCCTTCACCAACAAATGCTATCATACCATACCAAGGAGAGTTAATCTTCTTGAAATCTCATCCACCAGATCAAATTATTGGCAACATCAATGAAGGGGTGCTCACAAGAAGTCAATCCCAAAACATTTGTCTTTTTGCTGGTTTTCTATCACTCCATCAGCTAGTCAAGTACCAAGAGGCACTGAAAGACAACAGCTGGGAAGAAGCCATGCAAGAGGAGCTCCAACAGTTTAAAAGATAACAAGTATGGGAGCTTGTACCACTACGAGAGAATGTAAGTCCTATTGGCACAAAGTGGGTCTTCAAAAACAAAACTGATGAAAGGGGCATTGTTGTCAAGAATAAAGCCAGGCTTGTGGTTCAAGGTTACAGACAAGAAGAGGGCATTGACTATGATGAAACATTTGCCCATGTAGCAAGACTTGAAACTATCAGATTATTTCTGGCCTTTGCTCTCAACCACAACATCAAGGTGTATCAAATGGATATCAAATGTGCATTCCTCTATGGTAAGATTCAAGAAGAGGTTTATGTCTGTCAACCTCCAGGTTTTGAGGATCCATTTACTCCAAATCATGTCTACAAGCTGAATAAAGCTTTGTATGGCCTGAAACAAGCACCAAGGGCCTGGTATGAAACTCTTTCCACCTTTCTACTTTCCATTGGTTTCACCAGAGGCAGAATTGATAAAACACTATTTTTAAAATGGAGAGGGAAGGATTTGATGATTGTCCAAATTTATGTGGATGACATCATTTTTGGAAGCACATGCAACAAAATGTTTGAAGAGTTTAGGCAACTCATGACAGCTGAGTTTGAAATGAGTGCAATGGGTGAACTCCAGTGTTTTCTTGGTCTCCAAGTAAAACAACTGCAAAATGGCACGTTTATCCATCAAAGCAAATATGCCAAAGAACTTTTACAGAAATTTGATATGGATGATTGTAAGCCATGTAGTACACCCATTGCAACCAATAAACTAGTCATGTCTAATGAGAAGGATGAATTGGTTGATCAGACCTTATATAGAAGCATGATTGGGTCTTTATTGTACCTAACTGCATCTAGACCAGACATCATGTTTGCAACATGTGTCTGTGCAAGATCCCAATCAGCCCCTAGAAAGTCAAACCTTATTGCTGTAAAAAGGATATTCAGTGTGACAACTCGAGTTTCCGACTTTCACTTTCGCATTGGATGCACGACGACTTTGACTGTTTAGTCGTTGACTTGCTTGAATTGTAACTGTACACCTTGTGTTATAATAAAAACGTATTGTGTTTGCATGTGTTTGTGTTTGGTTGCATTACATGAAACCTTAAACCGTTCAATGCATGACCCGACGAATCAAGTGATTCGCCATGACCCGACCTCAACGAAACAAAGCCTGTTTCGCCAACTTGATCTCGACAAAACAAAGTCTGTTTCGCCGGCCCATCAGATTCGTCAAGCCTATTAAGGGCCCAGGACCATTATACGCGTATAAGTTATACGGAACTACTCCCTCCGTCACACTTTAGCTAAATCAGAAAAACCCTAGGGCTCTCTTTCTCTGTTGACGGCAACCTAGTGTCTCTGAAGTCTCGAACCGATCTAGTTGCTTCCCTGTTCGTTGCGGTTAGTGTTTATCTATGTGTGATTGCTTTTCTCTATCATCAATTACTGTTCTTATTTGAAATCATGAAGGAGCATGCCAGATTATGACTGTGTTCATGTTTTGTTTGATGGTTTTGACTAGGCTATGATCTATAGTGTCAGTTTGATGTTTGCAAAACTTATTGATGTTATACGGATCAAATACACGTTAAATGTCATGAATCTGCCTACATAGTTATACCTTGCTAATCATGTGTTAATTTGATGATGATGTGCGGCATTGAATGATTTCTTTATGATGATTCTGTACGATGATTAGATGAAGATTCTGTGATTGATGATGATTGTATGATTGTATGATTGTTGACGGCTGTTAGCATGATTAGGGTTTCCTGTGATATTGCGTAACTGTTGAAATCGTAACTGATACTTGACGTAACTGAAACTGGTTTACGAAACGGAATTGTTGGCGAAACAGATAGGGTGTTTCGCCAAGGGGTAATCGACGAAACTGGATAGTGTATCGCCAAGGGTGTTTGACGAAATAGAGGGGGTGTTTCGCCAAGGGTAGTTGACGAAACAGAACTGTGTTTCGTCAACGGGTTGAACGACGAAACAGAAAGTGTCTCGTCAAACAAGTGTTTCGCCAACCTGTGTTTCGCCGACTTGAATAACTTGCACAGTAACCTGACTTAACTCTGTTAGAAGTTAACCGGATTGATTAACTGCTGTTAAGTGGTATGCAAGACTTGTATGATGTTGAATACATGTTTAGTACTTCTGTGATTATACCTATACGTGAACAATTTGGATATAAACTGATCATGTACACATGCGTACTCTAGGACTTGATTGATAAACTGTGAGCACATACTTAGCATACCGCGCAAACCAAGGTGAGTTCACACAGCCAAGGCATGGGGTTCCCAGGGTGGGAATGGGATTTTGATGATTTATTTGTACATACTTAATTAATAGTACCTAATGATATGGTCCTCGGGTGAGGAAGAGAAATGATAAGATACGGCTAGACTAGTATACCGATTGAACTGATCTTCGCATACACGCCAAGGGTTGGCCGCGATATTATGACTAATCATTCGCACACATGCCTTGGGAAGGCCGCGAACTATAGATACTAAAACTTCGCAAGTAATGCCAGGGTGGCCGCGATAAAAATATACATAGTCTAGGATATTTGGGAATATTACCCCAAATCTTCGCATACATGCCGAGAGGCCCGCGATGGAAACTAATACGAGACATGACTTAACGAACGAACATAATACTACTCCTACTATCACAATTACTGAACTGTTTACTGTGAACTCGCTCAACTAGTTGTTGACTCTCTGCTGCATGCCTTGCAGGACCTTAGGTACTTATGGAGCTTGCACAAGGAGGAGCAGGTCGTTGTGGACAAGGATTTGCGAATGCTTATTAAACACTTATGACTTTTCATAAACTATTAATTATGTTGGGTTTATTTACATGCTTCCGCTACTTGATTTAAAGTTTGGTTTGAACATCAATTGTATTGAAATGGGTTTTATGAATTACTTTAACTATTATACGCTATGTTCAATATGATTGATGGCTTGATCCTGGTCATGTCACGCCTCCAAGCGGTGGTACTCCGCGTGTGGATTCTGGGGGTGTGACAGATTGGTATCAGAGCCATTGGTTATAGAGAACTTGGTTTTAATATGGGGAAAACGTTTTTATTGAAACCAGACTATAACTAGAACAGTGCTCTCAACGATCCACAATGACGCTTCGCTCCACGTGCAAGACTCGACATCCTAGGTAATAAGGTTTATGTTTATTGCCTACTTGCTAGAAATACATAGAACTTTGCTCGTAGTATGCTTAGATTACATTGCCTACTATACGTCATTACATGAGAATACCTATGTGCTTACACTCTTCTGTCATCGCACTACTCGCGAACCGTTCTCACTTACTCTACTTTTGCTATGAAGATCATGTCTGGACGTGTGAATATGACTCAAGCCCAGTTGACGGCACTTATCAATGAACGAGTAGCTGCGGCACTTGCAGCTGCACAAGCAGCTAGTATACCATGCGGATGGGATACACATTAGGATCTTTGAATCCTACATTCCTAAATCAGCCTTTGTACTTAATATTGTCCTATTCTATGCACAATAGGTCAAAACGCTCCACAACCTGTCTGCACATTCAAGAACTTCATGGACTGTCGTCCAAGCACATTCAGTGGCACGGAAGGAGCAGTGGGACTACTCCATTGGTTTGAGAAGCTCGAGTCGGTATTCGAGATGTGTGAATGCCCTGAGGCTCGCAGGGTCAAGTACGCCACTGGTACTTTGGAAGGAATCGCGTTAACTTGGTGGAACGCGCAAGTACAGATCCTAGGGTTGGCAGCTGCTAACGCCACCCCTTGGAACGATTTTAAGGAGCTCATCAAACGTGAATACTGCACACGGGAAGACATCCACAAGTTGGAAGACGAGTTTTACCATTTGAAAATGACTGGGTCAGAAATCGAAGCTTATACCAAAAGGTCAAACGAGCTGGCCGTGCTGTGTCCAACGATGGTGGACCCTCCAATCAAGCGCATCGAGTTGTATCTTAAGGGGTTAGCGCCAGAAATCCAGAGCCATGTGACATCGGCTAACCTTGACAACATCCAGGCTATTCAGCGCCTTGCTCATCGTATACGGATCAGGCAGTAGAGCAGAACAAGCTGCCAAAACGCATCAGTGCTACCACTACTGTTGTTACTACTTCTGCTACTCCCAGTGACAACAAAAGAAAATGGGTTGGGGATTTCAGCAAGGGATCAGCTTCAGTTCAGTCACAGGTTCAGCAGCGAAAGACTGGCAGTTATCAGAGTCCCAGTCAGCACTCTTCAGGAAATCAGGGGCAGGGTGGATATCGGGGAATTCACCCACTATGTAATAAGTGCAACAGACACCACAGTGGACGGTGTCGCAAGGAACGTTGTTAGAGATGCCTCAAGTTAGGGCATGAAGCTAAAGACTGCAGGAGTGCGCGACCTGCGAATCAGAACCAGCAACTACAACTACCAGCTCCATAGAACCAACAGCAGCAGCCACAGCGTGGAAACCGGGGGTGTTTCCAGTGTGGGGCAGAAGGTCATTTCAAACGTGATTGCCCTCAATTGAACCAGAACCAGAATCGCAACAACAACAACAACCAGGGAAACGGGAACAACAACAACGGGGGAAACAACAACAACAATGGCAACGAAGCTCGGGGTCGTGCTTTCGTGCTGGGTCGGGGTCACGCAATGAATGATCCCAATGTGGTTATGGGTAAGTTTCTTCTCGACGATATTTATGTTACTGTCTTATTTGATTCGGGTGTGGATACAAGTTATATATCGTTAAAAGTGAGTAAAATGTTAAAACGTACACCAACACCCCTAAACACCAAACATGTCGTAGAGTTAGCAAATGGTAAAAGTGTAGAAGCCGCACATGTAGTCAAGGGTTGTAGCATCGTTTTAGCTGGTCAGACCTTCTCGATTGATCTTATACCCATAGTTTTGGGTAGTTTTGACATCGTTATCGGTATGGATTGGTTATCCCAACATCACGCAGAGATCTTATGCAAGGAAAAGATAGTTCGCATTACTCGTTCTGGCAAGGAACCTCTCGAAATTCAGGGCGACAAGAGTGGTGCTGTGGTTGGCATCATCTCTTTCTTGAAGGCTCAGAAATGTTTACGAAAGGGGCACACTGCCATCTTGGCACTTGTTACTGATACATCAGCGAAAGAAAAGAAGTTGGCGGATATTCCAGTAGTACGCGACTTTCCTCAGGTGTTTCCTGAAGATTTACCTGGGCTACCGCCTCATCGCCAGGTCGAATTCCAGATTGAGTTAGCTCCTGGAGCAGCACCAATAGCCCGCGCACCGTATCGTTTGGCACCAACTGAACTGGAAGAACTGTCAAAGCAACTACAAGAGCTCTTGGAAAAGGGCTTCATTCGTCCAAGCTCTTCTCCTTGGGGAGCTCCAGTGTTATTCGTGAAAAAGAAGGACGGTACTTTCAGGATGTATAGACTACCGGGAACTCAACAAGGTGACGGTGAAGAACCGTTATCCTCTTTCGCGTATAAACGACTTGTTCGACCAGCTGCAAGGGTCGAGTTACTACTCCAAGATAGACTTGAGGTCAGGGTATCATCAGCTGAGAGTCCGGGATGAGGACGTCTCCAAAACCGCATTCAGAACGCGTTACGGTCACTACAAGTTTCTAGTCATGCCTTTTGGGCTTACGAACGCGCCTGTCACACCCCCAAAATCCCACACGCGGAGTACCACCGCTTGGGAGCGTGACCGACCAGGACCAAGCCATCAATCATATCAAACATAGCATTTAATAATATAAGTAGATAAAGTAATTCGTCACGACATGATTGATGTTCATCAAAAACCAATGTGAATAAGTGTAGCAGAAGCATTAAAGTAAAACCCAATCATAAGTATAAATGTTTGTAACGTAATAAGTGTTTATCGATCCGTTGCCCACAACGACCTGCTCCTCCTTGTGCAAGCTCCATAATGTACCTAAGGTCCTGCAAGGCATGCAGCAGAGAGTCAACAACTAGTTGAGCGAGTTCACAGAAAGTAAGTTCAGTAATAGTAATAGTACGAGTCGTATTATGTTCGTTCATTGTTCATGTATAGTATTGGTTTCCATCGCGGGCCCTTTCGGCATGTATGCGAAGATTTGGGTTAATACTCCCAAATATCCTAGACTATGTATATTTGTATCGCTGGCCACCCTGGCATGTGTGCGAAGTTCTAGTATGTATAGTTCGCAGCCTTCCCGAGGCATGTGTGCGAAGATCAGTCATAATTATCGCAGCCAACCCTTGGCGTGTGTGCGAAGATCAGTTCAAGTAGGTATACTAGTCTAGCCGTATCTTATCATTTACCATCCTCACCCTGAGGACCATATCATTAGGTTCCATTAACTATGTACGCACGAAATAATCATCCAATCCCATTCCCACCCTGGGAACCCCATGCCTTGGCTGACCTTGGGTTGCTCGGCAGATACACAAAGAAAAGAGTTCTTGAACTAAGGTTGGTCAACACGTCCTAACAGGGTTATCACACAAGTCAGGTTTTGACTTAGATAATACACGTTTGTTTCATACAAGTTAACACGTTTCGAGCACGTATAGAACATGACAACATTTACCAGTTAATCAAGTGTATAGCATATCCAAACTTGTGCGACTAAACGATTGGGCTTAATAATAGTCGGCCCAACCCCTTGTGTGATCTGCAAGGCTTGTGCGATCCACAATGGGTTGTGCGATCCAAACCAGCCCAACTATAATACCCGGCCCAACATACAGTCCAATAGTGTACGGCCCAAAGATAACATATAAATGACATTGTGCGATTAACCTAAGCCCAACAGTTAACTAAAACATATAACTTGTGCGATCAGCTCTATTACCCAGCCCATATGCACGGCCCAACCATTAAAACAGGTAACCATCTTGTGCGGTCCAGCTAGCTTGTGCGACCGTGGGTGCCATGTGCGATCAGACGACTTGTGCGGTCGACTAGCTTGTGTGATTGGGTTCTTGTGCGTTCGGATCAGATTTGTATAACCTGATCTTGTACGGTTGGAGCTTGTGCGGTTGTTTAAATTTTCCGAATATCATGCAAATCGGTTACAGCCATACATCTTGTCAATCAATTACAATGTTTCCAATTTATCACATATCAATTCATAGTTACATCAGTTTCCAAATCAAACCAATTAACATGTTTCCCATCATCCAATCAAGCATATCATCGATCAAACAAGCACATTTAATCATCTTTCTCAAGAACCCTAATCATACTCAAAGCATGACAACATCTAGACAACTCTTATGATTCAATCTAATTACACAAGCATACTACCGATTAACAAGTATTCCTTCCTAGCACAACCATATACAACCCGATTAGCATTTACATGTTTCTAAATCAACAACATGCAACCCGAATTATATGATCATTACCACATCGAGAACCATTCAATATTCATACAAGAACACTAGTTATCTCATAACATCATGGAAACAATACTATCAAACAAACAAAATTCGCTAACACTAACCGGTTAGAGGATTGATAACGAGAATGATCCAACAAAAGGGTGATCCGTGCACAAGGACTTTCGGTGGATGGGAATTTCTTGGCTGCCTTCGGTTTGCGAAAGAGAGAGAGAGAGAGAGAGGAGCTAGGGTTTTGTGTGTGTATTGTGTTTTTGTAAAAGTGTCAAAGGGGTTATCACATTCCCATATGTTAAGCGTGTAAGGTGGATAGGCCGGACCCTCACTTGGGCCGCCCTAGGGTCCGATTACAAGTGACACGGCCCAAAAGGGCTTGTACGATCAGGTATGTAGTGTTGTGCGTTCACATATGCGTTCACATAATCCATAGCATAATAAATACACTAATATAACATATAACATTAAATCGCACAATGTAGCACACATAAGCATGTAACGTTACAAGATAAGTCTAAAGTACGAGTTGTCACATTATCCCCAACTAAAAAGAAATTTCGTCCCGAAATTTGGTATGCACTCACTGAGGAAGCTCGGTAAGTTCAATCGTTCACTGGTTTTCCTAGGGTGTCACATCCTCCCCCCGTTGATCTGGAATTTCGTCCCGAAATTCCGAAGTAGTAGCTTCAGTCTCAGCAGTAGTTGCATTGGTTCCGAATAACTGGGGGTACTTTTCTGTCATCCTGTCTTCGCGCTCCCAGGTGTACTCTGGGCCACATTTGGAGTTCCAACGTACTCGAACAAGAGGGATTCTCTTGTTTTTGAGGACCTTCACATCCCGGTCCGTGATTTCAACTGGTTCCTCGACGAACTGCAACCGCTCGTCGATAGTGAGTTCTTTGAAAGGAATGATAAGGGTCTCATCTGATAGGCACTTCTTCAGATTCGACACGTGAAAGACATTGTGAACTGCCCCGAGTTCAGCTGGTAGATTTAATCTGTAGGCTACCTTGCCGATTTTCTCAATGATCTCGAATGGTCCGACATATCGCGGATTGAGTTTGCCCCGTTTGCCAAAACGAACCACACCCTTCCAGGGTGAGACTTTTAGTAAAACCCGGTCCCCGACCTGAAATTCCAATGGCTTTCTATGCTTATCTGCGTAGGCTTTCTGACGGTCGCGTGCTGCCGCCATGCGTTGTCGTATCTGTGCTATCTTTTCTGTGGCGTCCACTACAATTTCTGGACCCGTAATCTGACTATCCCCCACCTCTGCCCAACAGAGAGGTGACCGGCATTTACGTCCGTACAATGCCTCGAATGGAGCGGCTTGTATGCTGGTGTGATAACTGTTATTATATGAGAACTCCACCAAAGGGAGATGTTTTTCCCAGCTGTTACCGAAATCGATGACGCATGCCCGAAGCATGTCTTCAAGAGTTTGGATCGTTCGCTCAGACTGCCCATCCGTCTGAGGATGATATGCTGTGCTCATGTCTAATCGTGAGCCGAAAGATTTATGCATCGCTTGCCATAGTTCTGATGTGAATCGTGCATCCCGATCCGAAATGATGGAAGTGGGCACCCCGTGCCTCGAAACAACTTCTTTAAGATAGACGTCTGCGAGAGTGGAGAACTTATCCGTTTCCTTTATAGCCAGGAAGTGTGCAGACTTGGTGAGTCGATCCACGATCACCCATATGGTATCATTTCCCCGCTGGGATCTAGGTAGGCCTGTAACGAAATCCATGGAAATTTCTTCCCATTTCCATTGAGGTATTTTAGGCTGCTGAAGTAGGCCAGCTGGTTTCTGATATTCAACCTTGACTCTCGCACAGGTCAAGCACTTTCCAACGTAAGTAGCGATGTGAGCTTTCATACTAGGCCACCAATAAGTAGTCCTGATGTCGTGGTACATTTTATCCGACCCTGGATGTACCGAGTAGCGAGACTTGTGAGCTTCGTCCATCACAAGTTCGCGTAGACTGCCATAAAGTGGGACCCAAATTCGCCCCGTTACATAGTAGGCACCGTCTGCCTTCTGTTCCATTCGTTGTCATGAGCCGCGTAAGGCTTCAGTTTTGACATTTTCAGGTTTCAATGCTTCTACCTGAGCATTTCGTATCTGTGCTGGAAGGCTAGACTGAATCGTAAGTTGTAGCGCTCGCACGCGCTTTGGTAAGGTGTCTTTCCGACTAAGGGCGTCAGCCACAACATTGGCCTTGCCTGGATGGTACTTGATGGCACATTCGTAGTCGTTCAGTAGTTCAACCCATCGTCGTTGACGCATGTTCAAATCCTTTTGCTTAAGGATATGCTCGAGACTCCTGTGATCGGTGTAAATCGTGCACCTGGTACCGTACAGGTAGTGTCGCCATATCTTAAGCGCGAAAACAACTGCTCCCAGCTCTAAATCGTGCGTCGTGTAGTTCCGTTCATGAATCTTGAGTTGTCGCGAAGCGTAGGCAATAACTTTATCCCGCTGCATCAATACGCAACCAAGCCCCTGTATCGATGCGTCACAATAAACCACAAAGTCTTCCGTGCCCTCTGGCAAAGAGAGAATAGGTGCGCTGCAAAGCCTATCCTTTTGGTACTGAAAAGCAGTTTCCTGGGATTCTCCCCAACGGTAGGTGACACCCTTCTGTGTCAGCATAGTGAGCGGCTGAGCGATCTTGGAGAAGTCTTTGATGAATCGTCTGTAATACCCCGCCAAACCCAAGAATTGGCGTATTTCCGTTGGTGTACGCGGTGCAGGCCAGTTTCTGATCGAGTCTACCTTGGATGGATCGACATGGATCCCATCCTTGTTCACTACGTGGCCTAAAAAGTGGACTTCACGAAGCCAGAAGTCACATTTTGAAAACTTAGCGTACAGCTGTTCCTTTCGAAGAAGTTCCAAAATAAGGCGTAGATGCTGCTCGTGCTCCTCCTGACTCTTGGAGTAGATCAGAATGTCGTCGATGAAGACAATGACGAACTTGTCAAGATAGGGTTTGCACACCCTGTTCATAAGGTCCATAAATACGGCAGGCGCGTTCGTTAACCCGAACGACATGACAAGAAACTCGTAGTGGCCGTAGCGAGTTCTGAATGCGGTTTTGGAGACGTCCTCATCCCGGACTCTCAGCTGATGATAACCTGACCTCAGGTCTATCTTCGAATAGTAACATGACCCTTGCAACTGGTCGAATAAGTCTTCTATGAGTGGGAGAGGATAATGGTTCTTCACCGTCACCTTGTTCAGTTCACGGTAGTCGATGCACATTCTGAACGTACCGTCTTTCTTTTTCACAAATAGTACTGGAGCTCCCCAAGGCGAAGAGCTTGGACGAATGAAGCCCTTTTCCAAGAGCTCTTGTAGCTGCTTTGACAATTCTTCCAATTCTGATGGAGCTAGACGATATGGTGCGCGAGCTATGGGTGCTGCTCCGGGAGCGAGCTCGATTTGAAATTCGACCTGACGGTGAGGCGGTAATCCAGGTAAGTCTTCAGGAAACACCTGAGGGTAGTCGCGAACAATTGGAATATCCTCTAATTTCTTTTCCTTTGCTGACGCGTCTGAAACGAGTGCCAAGATTGCGGTGTGACCCTTCCGCAGACACTTCTGAGCCTTCAAGAAAGAGATGATGCCAACCACAGCACCACTCTTGTCACCTTGAACTTCGAGAGGTTCTTGACCAAAACGTGGAATGCGAATGACCTTCTCGCTGCATACGATTTCTGCCTGATGTTGGGATAACCAATCCATCCCTATGACGATATCGAAACTTCCCAAGACTATGGGAATAAGGTCGATGGAGAAAGTTTGACCGGCTAAGACAATACTACAACCCCTGACTATCTGCGTGGCTTCTAAACTCTTACCATTAGCTAGTTCTACGACGTGTTTGGTGTTTAGGGGTGTTGATGTACGTTTTAACAATTTACTGGCTTTCACAGAAATATAGCTCGTATCCGCACCCGAGTCAAATAAAACAGTAACGTAAATATTGTCGAGGAGAAACTTACCCATAACTACGTTGGGATCATTCACTGCGTCGCCCCGACCTAGTATGAATGCACGACCCCTAGCTTCATTCCCGTTGTTGTTGCGGTTCTGGTTCTGGTTCAACTGAGGACAATCGCGTTTGTAATGACCTTCTGCCCCACACTGGAAACATCCCCGGTTTCCACGCTGTGGTTGCTGCTGCTATGGTTTTGAGGAACCGGTGGCGGAAGTTGCTGATTCTGGTTCGCAGGTCGTGAGCTCCTGCAATCTTTGGCTTCGTGCCCTAGCTTGAGACATCGCTGACAACGTTCTTTGCGACACCTTCCACTGTGGTGCCTGTTACACTTGTTGCATAGTGGGTGAACTCCCGGTATCCACCCTGCCCCTGACTGCCAGATGATTGCTGACTCGAATTCTGGTAGTCATTCGTCCTGCGCTGCTGTGCTTGAGACTGAACGGAAACTGATCCCCTGCTGGAATCCCCATCCCATTTCCGTTTGTTGTCGTTGGGTGTAGCAGAAGTAGCAGCTGGAGTAGTAGTTGCACTGACGCGTTTGGGCAGCTTGTTCTGATCTACTGCCTGATCTGTGAGTCGATGAGCAAGACGCTGGATGTCTTGAATGTTGTCGAGGTTAGCCGATGTAACATGGCTCTGGATCTCTGGCGCAAGTCTTTTGAGATACAACTCAATGCGCTTCACTGGAGGGTCCACCATAGTTGGACACAGAATGGCCAGTTCATTTGAAAGCTTTGTATAGGCTTCAATCTCTGACCCCGTCATTTTCAAGTAATAAAGCTCGTTCTCCAACTTGTGGATGTCATCACGCATGCAGTATTCCCTCTTAATGAGTTCCTTGAAGTCGTTCCAGGGTGTGGCGTTAGCAGCTGCCAACCCTAAGATCTGAACTTGGGCGTTACACCAAGTTAGTGCTATTCCTTCTAGCGTGCCAGTGGCGTATTTCACCCTGCGAGCCTCAGGGCATTCACACATTTCGAAAACTGACTCTAGCTTCTCGAACCAGTGGAGGAGTCCCACTGCCCCCTCTGTGCCGCTGAAAGTACTTGGACGACAGTCCATGAAGTTCTTGAAAGTGCAGACAGGTTGCTGCGCGTGTTGACCTATTGTGTACGAATAGGGCAAAGTTTAAATACAAGGGCTAGTTTAGGGCGAATAGGGCGATGACAGAAAAGTGTAAGCACGTAGGTATTCTCATGTAATAAAGTCATGTGTATCTAAGCGTAATGCGAGCAATGTTCTAAGCAGTTCTAGCAAACAGGCAATAAACATAAACCTTATTACCTAGGATGTCGAGTCTTGCACGTGGAGCGAAGCGTCGTTGTGGATCGTTGAGAGCACTGTTCTGGTTATAGTCTGGTTTTAATAAAAACGTTTTCCCCATATTAAAACCAAGTTCTCTATAACCAATGGCTCTGATACCAATCTGTCACACCCCCAAAATCCCACACGCGGAGTACCACCGCTTGGGAGCGTGACCGACCAGGACCAAGCTGTCACACCCCGATTTTCCACGTGTTTCACCGGTGGGCCCGGTGGGGGATTACCGTGACGATGTTGGCAACAATATAGTCAAACCACACAATTATATAATGCACAGCGGAAGCTTAAGATAAATATATAAACTTCAACCTCTGGTTGTAATATCAAATGTATTACAGAAGTTGAATATATCCACAGTGGATCAAAATAATAAATATTGTTCATTCAGATGCAGCATCGAGTTTGCGAGACTATGTATGATGCTTAGGACGCCTATACCAGCCCATTTCGTATAGTACCTGCACTTAATCTTTTTGGGGAAAACACGTCAGTTTGCACTGGTAAATACATTCAACTGACACATTTGAAAATGTTTATTTAAAATTGATTTGAATGCACAAGGCACAACTCTTTTATAACTTGGGAAAATTATTAAAATCTTGTGAACGTTTTACATGTTCTTTTTTTTTTTGCGTTCAGTAGCCCGGGTCGTGCCGGGTTAAAGATTTATAGACACACCACATTGCGTAAAACCGTAGTATAAAAACCAACGGCTACGTCTTTTAATTTAATGTCGACAATTTATACCGGGTGTACGCCTACACCGGGATGTCGATGGTCGTGGCCATTTCGTAAAATGATGCCAAGGATATCCGGGACAACGGTCATTAAACCCCCCAAAGGCTTTTAAGAAACAAAACTGTTTAAATGAGCCGATCATATTATTTAATTAACCACCTAAGCGATGAAAAATATAATGCTCAATCAAGCGGTATTAACATACCGTAACCCAAGCCCATATAGGGGAAATAAGTTAAAGTATTTACCTTTGCAAGTATATATCCTTAGTTCGATTAAATCGCCGATAGCTTTTACCGGGGCTCCTAATCTGGAACGAAGGTTTTAATTAACCTCTTAGAATCCTAACGGGTCCTTATATTAGCCGTAGCCTAGACCGGTTGGTTCCGATATATATAGATATGGTTTAATCGCGCGAAAAGGCGAAAACCGAGAGTGGAGTGTGATTCTGACCCAACAAGTTCAGAGACTTGTTTTATATGGGTTTATGGTTCACACTCTGGAATTTGGGGTTCAAATAATATTATTTGACCCGTATCGGCTAATTTATGAAAACTAGTTTCATAAGCCGAACCGTGCGCGAAATAGGCGAAACGGTTAACCATGAGAGTCTTACGCTTATTTCCTAAGTCAATATGCCTTAAAGAGGTTGTGGTATCAGTAGGATACCTTCCGTGATGCCCGTAACGAGTTTTAGTTAATATTACGCCCCGTAGGGGCTTTTCGGTCATTTTAAAGACTTTTAAAGAGCTTTTCGAGTTCTACAGGAAATCTGAGTTTCCCGTACAGCTTATAAAGCTTAAAATACTTTATTTATTATTTGGAACCAGTAGCAACTGGAATCGGGTTAAAAGACCTTGTAGAACTCAAGTTTTGGCCGAAAAGGGCATATTCGGTATTTACCGAACCGTAGCCATAACCGCAGGTTATGAGCGAGGTAAAAATTATTAAAAATCTTTAAAATTCCCAAAATATTATTTTAATATAGTGGGTAAAAGTTTTGGTGACGAAATCTTGGTTTAGATAGGCGTTATGCTAATTGCGCCATTTATTACAAAAGTTTACTTTAATTGCGCTATTTAGCATAACTCTCATTCTAGACCTCGGATTGACGTGAAACTTTAAGGACATGCTTATAATTTAATAAGCAAGCTTCTGGTCCGTTCACGTGTCCGGAATACTCGTTTTATTTTCAAAATGGCGTTACGGTCAACTTTTAGGCGATTAACGGAAATGTGCAAAAGACTCGGATAACTCATGAACCGATCACAGAGGTTTATACCATCATGTAACCTGGTCCTAAGAGAGTCCTAAGGCATATCTATACCTTACTAAAACGGGTCAGAACTGAAGTCAAAGCAAAAGTCAAATTTTTGCGACATTCGGCTCCGAACCGGGTCAATATAGCAAACGGTCGATTCAAACGAGCGCAAACAAGTTTATATGCTTAATAACATGTTTTATGAACATCAAAACAGGTTTCATAACGTATACATTACAGATTATGTAGAAAACGGCAAAATGACTTTCTGTTGACTTTTTAAGTGCGCGTTTGACTCGATATTTGACATAGTTAGAGTGGTGATCAGAGGGAACCCTTTTAGGGTTTATTACCTACATAAATACCAACTCAAAACTACTTTTGATTCGTCATAAGACTGAACCATCAATGATTTATTTTAAAGTCAAACCGTATTTACGATGGTTTGATTTTTAGCTATTTACTAAGGAAATGTGAAACCACAAAGGGTTAGATCACTTACAGAAGCTTGAGAGAAGACTTAAGAACACAGAGGAATGCTAGAGAGCTCTTGGAATGATCAGTTGAGTGTGTTTGAAGTGTGGTGAACTTATGAGCCAAGTGTGGCTATTTATAGTGTTCAAAAGACCTCAAGATCTTCACAACTCAGTCTACATTTGATCATGGATCATGGGCAGGTGTCCCTAAGTGATATGGGTCGAGCATAGGGTGCCCATGCCTCATTTATTGGTTGTTGGTCGTTCAATGGCTCCAAGAGGCAAGTAGTTACAAGTTTTCTGCATCTTGGCGTCCCACGCGGCCCGTATGGACATTCCATGCCACTTTTACGCAGGCCGCCTGAGTTTAGAACATCAGGCGCGTAATTGAGGTGGCTCGCGGCCCACCTCAACTTAAGTCCAAACCTCACGCGGGCCGCGAGAGGTTATGATTTCAGAAATTTTAAATCTTTTGTCATGATTACGAAATCCTGGTAATTAATAACGAAATCTTTCGTAATGATTTACCTGACCTTTCAGGTTTGAAGGGGTAACTTTGCGGTTTGGCCCTCGGTTAATTACAACTAAGGACCTCGTGTTATTTACCCGCATTGTTAAGTCCCCGGTTAGTTTATTAATTATTCAGAAAGCCTTCACTTTCATTATTGACGCTTTTAACCCTTCTCCTACGAATTCGATCGTAACTTTCTCGTTTCATAACGAAACTTCGCGAAATTTATATATTATATTTTAGTGAGTGTATAATACCGTTACAAAGCCTGGGGAACGTTAAAGGGTCACTCAGAGGTATAATTAAACATGTTGACACAGTTAACCCCTGTAGCTTGTAATCTCTCACTTTCTTTCGTGTTTCGCTTTCGTACGATCTATGATACATTCGTTTGAAGGTTCAAGCATTATTCAGGGTTACTATACAGTATATTTACCCTTGTTGATATTTATAACCCTCGAATTTACATACTTTCAAGGTTTGTCAAATTAATCCTTTATTTAATATAAATGCCACGTGTAATCAAATGACACGTGTTAACACATTATTGGACGCAAAAATTTCGAGGTGTTACACAAGCCATCAATCATATCAAACATAGCATTTAATAATATAAGTAGATAAAGTAATTCGTCACGACATGATTGATGTTCATCAAAAACCAATGTGAATAAGTGTAGCGGAAGCATTAAAGTAAAACCCAATCATAAGTATAAATGTTTGTAACGTAATAAGTGTTTATCGATCCGTTGCCCACAACGACCTACTCCTCCTTGTGCAAGCTCCATAATGTACCTAAGGTCCTGCAAGGCATGCAGCAGAGAGTCAACAACTAGTTGAGCGAGTTCACAGAAAGTAAGTTCAGTAATAGTAATAGTACGAGTCGTATTATGTTCGTTCATTGTTCATGTATAGTATTGGTTTCCATCGCGGGCCCTTTCGGCATGTATGCGAAGATTTGGGTTAATACTCCCAAATATCCTAGACTATGTATGTTTGTATCGCTGGCCACCCTGGCATGTGTGCGAAGTTCTAGTATGTATAGTTCGCAGCCTTCCCGAGGCATGTGTGCGAAGATCAGTCATAATTATCGCAGCCAACCCTTGGCGTGTGTGCGAAGATCAGTTCAAGTAGGTATACTAGTCTAGCCGTATCTTATCATTTACCATCCTCACCCTGAGGACCATATCATTAGGTTCCATTAACTATGTACGCACGAAATAATCATCCAATCCCATTCCCACCCTGGGAACCCCATGCCTTGGCTGTGTGAACTCACCTTGGGTTGCTCGGCAGATACACAAAGAAAAGAGTTCTTGAACTAAGGTTGGTCAACACGTCCTAACAGGGTTATCACACAAGTCAGGTTTTGACTTAGATAATACACGTTTGTTTCATACAAGTTAACACGTTTCGAGCACGTATAGAACATGGCAGCATTTACCAGTTAATCAAGTGTATAGCATATCCAAACTTGTGCGACTAAACGATTGGGCTTAATAATAGTCGGCCCAACCCCTTGTGCGATCTGCAAGGCTTGTGCGATCCACAATGGGTTGTGCGATCCAAACCAGCCCAACTATAATACCCGGCCCAACATACAGTCCAATAGTGTACGGCCCAAAGATAACATATAAATGACATTGTGCGATTAACCTAAGCCCAACAGTTAACTAAAACATATAACTTGTGCGATCAGCTCTATTACCCAGCCCATATGCACGGCCCAACCATTAAAACAGGTAACCATCTTGTGCGGTCCAGCTAGCTTGTGCGACCGTGGGTGCCATGTTCGATCAGACGACTTGTGCAGTCGACTAGCTTGTGTGATTGGGTTCTTGTGCGTTCGGATCAGATTTGTATAACCTGATCTTGTACGGTTGGAGCTTGTGCGGTTGTTTAAATTTTCCGAATATCATGCAAATCGGTTACAGCCATACATCTTGTCAATCAATTACAATGTTTCCAATTTATCACATATCAATTCATAGTTACATCAGTTTCCAAATCAAACCAATTAACATGTTTCCCATCATCCAATCAAGCATATCATCGATCAAACAAGCACATTTAATCATCTTTCTCAAGAACCCTAATCATACTCAAAGCATGACAACATCTAGACAACTCTTATGATTCAATCTAATTACACAAGCATACTACCGATTAACAAGTATTCGTTCCTAGCACAACCATATACAACCCGATTAGCATTTACATGTTTCTAAATCAACAACATGCAACCCGAATTATATGATCATTACCACATCGAGAACCATTCAATATTCATACAAGAACACTAGTTATCTCATAACATCATGGCAACAATACTATCAAACAAACAAAATTCGCTAACACTAATCGGTTAGAGGATTGATAACGAGAATGATCCAACAAAAGGGTGATCCGTGCACAAGGACTTTCGGTGGATGGGAATTTCTTGGCTGCCTTCGGTTTGCGAAAGAGAGAGAGAGAGAGGAGCTAGGGTTTTGTGTGTGTATTGTGTTTTTGTAAAAGTGTCAAAGGGTTATCACATTCCCATATGTTAAGCGTGTAAGGTGGATAGGCCGGACCCTCACTTGGGCCACCCTAGGGTCCGATTACAAGTGACACGCCCAAAAGGGCTTGTACGATCGGGTATGTAGTGTTGTGCGTTCACATATGCGTTCACATAATCCATAGCATAATAAATACACTAATATAACATATAACATTAAATCGCACAATGTAGCACACATAAGCATGTAACGTTACAAGATAAGTCTAAAGTACGAGTTGTCACAGCGCCTGCAGTTTTCATGGATCTTATGCACAGGGTGTGCAAACCCTATCTGGACAAGTTCGTCATTGTCTTCATCGACGACATTCTGATCTACTCCAAGAGTCAGGAGGAACACGAGCAGCACTTACGTCTTATCTTGGAACTTCTTCGAAAGGAACAACTGTACGCCAAGTTTTCAAAATGCGACTTCTGGCTTCGTGAAGTCCACTTCTTAGGCCATGTGGTGAACAGGGATGGGATTCATGTCGATCCATCCAAGGTAGAATCGATCAGGAACTGGCCTGCACCGCGTACACCAACGGAAATACGCCAATTCTTGGGTTTGGCGGGGTACTACAGACGATTTATCAAAGACTTCTCCAAGATCGCACAGCCGCTTACACTACTGACACAGAAAGGTGTCACCTACCGTTGGGGAGATTCCCAGGAAACCGCTTTCCAGTATCTGAAGGATAGGCTTTGCAGCGCTCCTATTCTCTCATTGCCAGAGGGCACGGATGATTTTGTGGTCTACTGTGACGCATCGATACAGGGGCTTGGGTGTATTGATGCAACGGGATAAAGTTATTGCTTACTCTTCGCGACAACTCAAGGTTCATGAACGGAATTACACGACGCACGATTTAGAGCTGGGAGCTGTTGTTTTCGCGCTTAAGATATGGCGACACTACCTGTACGGTACCAAGTGCACAATTTACACCGATCACAGGAGTCTCGAGCATATTCTTAAGCAAAAGGATTTGAACATGCGTCAACGAAGATGGGTCGAACTTCTGAACGATTACGAATGCGCCATCAAGTACCATCCAGGCAAGGCCAATGTTGTGGCTGATGCCCTCAGTCGGAAAGATACTACACCTAGGCGTGTACGAGCTTTGCAACTCACCATTCAGTCCAGTCTTCCTGCACAGATACGAACTGCTCAGATAGAAGCATTGAAACCCGAAAACGTCAAGGCTGAAGCCTTACGTGGCTCAAGGCAACGAATGGAACAAAAGGAAGACGATGCCTACTATGCAACAGGGCGTATTTGGGTCCCATTATATGGCGGATTACGGGAACTTGTGATGGACGAAGCACACAAGTCTCGCTACTCGGTACATCCAGGGTCGGATAAAATGTACCACGATCTCAAAACAACATACGGGTGGCCTGGCATGAAAGGCCACATCGCGACTTACGTTGGCAAGTGTTTGACATGTGTAAAAGTCAAAGTGGAGTATCAGAAACCAGCGGACCTACTTCAGCAACCCAAGATACCGCAATGGAAATGGGAAGAAATTTCCATGGATTTTGTTACAGGCCTACCCAGATCCCAGCGTGGGAATGATACTATATGGGTGATCGTGGATCGACTCACCAAGTCTGCACACTTCCTTTCTATAAAAGAAACGGATAAGTTCTCCACTCTCGCAGACGTTTATCTTAAAGAAGTTGTTTCGAGGCACGGGGTTCCCACCTCTATCATTTCGGATCGGGATGCACGATTCACGTCAGAGCTATGGCAAGCGATGCACAAATCTTTTGGCTCACGATTAGACATGAGCACAGCATATCATCCTCAGACGGATGGGCAGTCTGAGCGAACGATCCAGACTCTCGAAGACATGCTTAGGGCATGCGTCATCGACTTCGGCAACAGCTGGGAAAAGCATCTCCCTTTGGTGGAGTTCTCAAACAATAACAGTTATCACACCAGCATACAAGCCGCTCCATTCGAGGCATTGTACGGGCGTAAATGCCGGTCACCTCTCTGTTGGGCAGAGGTGGGGGATAGTCAGATCACGGGTCCAGAGATTGTAGTGGACGCCACGGAAAAGATTGCGTAGATACGGCAACGTATGGCGGCAGCTCGCGACCGTCAGAAAAGCAACGCGGATAAGCGTAGGAAACCGTTGGAATTTCAGGTCGGGGACCGGGTTTTACATAAAGTTTCACCCTGGAAGGGTGTGGTTCGCTTTGGCAAGCGAGGCAAACTAAATTTGCGGTACGTCGGACCGTTTGAGATCATTGAGAAGTTGGCAAAGTGGCATACAAGCTAAACCTACCAGCTGAACTCGGTGCAGTTCACAATGTTTTCCATGTGTCGAATCTGAAGAAGTGCCTATCAGATGTGACCCTCATAGTTCCTTTTAAGGAACCCACTATCGACGAGCGGTTGCAGTTCGTCGAGGAACCTGTTGAAATCACGGACCAGGATGTTAAGGTCCTCAAGAACACGAGAATCCCTCTTGTTCGCGTTCGTTGGAACTCCCGTCGCGGCCCAGAGTTCACCTGGGAGCGTGAAGATCAAATGAAACTCAAGTATCCCCAGTTGTTCGCGAACAGCACAACCATTGCTGAGGCTGAAGCTACCACGGAATTTCGAGGCGAAATTCCAGATCAACGTGGGGAGGATGTGACACCCCAGGAAAACTAGTGAACGATACAACTCACCTAGCTTCCTCAGTAACCGCATGCCAAATTTCGGGACGAAATTTCTTTCAAGTTGGGGATAATGTCACAACTCGAGTTTCCAACTTTCACTTTCGCGTTGGATGCACGATGACTTTGACTGTTTAGTCGTTGACTTGCTTGAATTGTAACTGTACACCTTGTGTTATAATAAAAACGTATTGTGTTTGCATGTGTTTGTGTTTGGTTGCATTACATGAAACCTTAAACTGTTCAATGCATGACCCGACGAATCAAGTGATTCGCCATGACCCGACCTCGACGAAACAAAGCATGTTTTGCCAACTTGATCTCGACGAAACAAAGTCTGTTTCGCCGGCCCATCAGATTCGTCAAGCCCATTAAGGGCCCAGGACCATTATACGCGTATAAGTTATACGGAACCACTCCCTCCGTCACACTTTAGCTAAATCAGAAAAACCCTAGGGCTCTCTTTCTCTGTTGACGGCAACCTAGTGTCTCCGAAGTCTCGAACCGATCTAGTTGCTTCCCTGTTCGTTGCGGTTAGTGTTTATCTATGTGTGATTGCTTTTCTATATCATCAATTACTGTTCTTGTTTGAAATCATGAAGGAGCATGCCAGATTATGACTGTGTTCATGTTTTGTTTGATGGTTTTGACTAGGCTATGATCTATAGTGTCAGTATGATGTTTGCAAAACTTATTGATGTTATACGGATCAAATACACGTTAACTGTCATGAATCTGCCTACATAGTTATACCTTGCTAATCATGTGTTAATTTGATGATGATGTGCGGTATTGAATGATTTCTTTATGATGATTCTGTACGATGATTAGATGATGATTCTGTGATTGATGATGATTGTATGATTGTATGATTGTTGACGGCTGTTAGCATGATTAGGGTTTCCTGTGATATTGCGTAACTGTTGAAATCGTAACTGATACTTGACGTAACTGAAACTGGTTTACGAAACAGAATTGTTGGCGAAACAGATAGGGTGTTTCGCCAAGGGGTAATCGACGAAACTGGATAGTGTATCGCCAAGGGTGTTTGACGAAATAGAGGGGGGTGTTTCGCCAAGGGTAGTTGACGAAACAGAACTGTGTTTCGTCAACGGGTTGAACGACGAAACAGAAAGTGTCTCGTCAAACAAGTGTTTCGCCAACCTATGTTTCGCCGACTTGAATAACTTGCACAGTAACCTGACTTAACTCTGTTAGAAGTTAACCGGATTGATTAACTGCTGTTAAGTGGTATGCATGACTTGTATGATGTTGAATACATGTTTAGTACTTCTGTGATTATACCTATACGTGAACAATTCGGATATAAACTGATCATGTACACATGCGTACTCTAGGACTTGATTGATAAACTGTGAGCACATACTTAGCATACCGAGCAAACCAAGGTGAGTTCACACAGCCAAAGCATGGGGTTCCCATGGTGGGAATGGGATTTTGATGATTTATTTGTACATACTTAATTAATAGAACCTAATGATATGGTCCTCGGGTGAGGAAGAGAAATGATAAGATACGGCTAGACTAGTATACCGATTGAACTGATCTTCGCATACATGCCAAGGGTTGGCCGCGATATTATGACTAATCATTCGCACACATGCCTTGGGAAGGCCGCGAACTATAGATACTAAAACTTCGCAAGTAATGCCAGGGTGGCCGCGATACAAATATACATAGTCTAAGATATTTGGGAATATTACCCCAAATCTTCGCATACATGCCGAGAGGCCCACGATGGAAACTAATACGAGACATGACTTAACGAACGAACATAATACTACTCCTACTATCACAATTACTGAACTGTTTACTGTGAACTCGCTCAACTAGTTGTTGACTCTCTGCTGCATGCCTTGCAGGACCTTAGGTACTTATGGAGCTTGCACAAGGAGGAGCAGGTCGTTGTGGACAAGGATTTGCGAATGCTTATTAAACACTTATGACTTTTCATAAACTATTAATTATGTTGGGTTTATTTACATGCTTCCGCTACTTGATTTAAAGTTTGGTTTGAACATCAATTGTATTAAAATGGGTTTTATGAATTACTTTAACTATTATACGCTATGTTCAATATGATTGATGGCTTGATCCTGGTCATGTCACGCCTCCAAGCGGTGGTACTCCGCGTGTGGATTCTGGGGGTGTGACATTCAGATACCTCAAAGGTGCTCCCACACTTGGTATCTGGTATCCAGCTGATGGTAAAATTGAGCTTTTAGGTTTCTCAGATAGTGACATTGCTGGATGTGACAAGACAAGGAAGTCCACTTCAGGAGGGTGCCAATTCCTAGGCAATTGCTTAGTGTCTTGGCAAAGCAAAAAGCAAGCAGCTGTTTCCACATCCACTGCTGAGGCAGAATATATAGCTGCTGCAAGCTGTACAGACCAACTGCTTTGGCTTCAAAATCAGTTGCTGGATTTTGGTCTCACTGCCTTGAAGACACCACTCATGTTGGATAGCCAGTGTTGGTGCATGGAATGTCTGTTGACTACGTATACATTAAGTCTTAGGTCAAGATAAGTCAATATAGGAGCTTGAAAGTCAAAATTAGGTTTAATGTATAGGTTTCGCTCATGTGAACATTTAGTCTAGGGGTTTCGCTCATTAGGTCTTTAGGGTTTCGCTTATCTGGTTCTTGGGGGTTTCGCTTTTATGAAACACACAGGGTTTCGTTCATAGGACATGCCATATGAGCGAAATTTGTCAACCTATATATACCTGTTGTGTGAATTCAGTTGTAACCTTTGGAGCGAAACCTGGTCATTAGCTTTGTAACGAAACTCTGTCAAATTGCATTCAGAAAGCATAAATAGAGAAGGAATTGAAAGGAACTGCTATGTTACTTCATCTACATTGATTCTGCCTTTGTATTTGGAGATGAACTACCTTATACTGATTGTTTAGGGTCGGAAACCGGTCCAACAAGTGGTATCAGAGCTCAGGACGAGGAGTTCATACTACTACAGCTTGATTCTACCAGATTCTCTTACTTCTACTCACTTTCTCTCATACTTTTTCGATTTGAACTAGTTCCTATGGTTGAAATGGCCTGAGTTTTGAGTATAACGTGTGAAACACAGTAATAACAAACCCTAGAAAGAATCAGGTTAAAATACAGCTTAAAATTGGTAAAAAACAACTAAAAACATGATTTCGCTTTTTCGGTAAACGAAGGGGTTTCGCTCGAAAAAACACCTGATTTCGCTCGTACGAACATTCAAACCTGCTATTTCGCTCATAAGGACTTAGTGCTATTTCGCTCATACGGACATCAATCAGATTTCGCTCATAGGGTTTCGCTCATAGGAACCTAACTGATTTTGCTTATCTGTCAAATCTGATTTCGCTTATTTGTCAAGTCTAATTTCGCTTTTGTGTTGTTAAAGCTGGTTTTGCTTTTTAGTCATTGTTTTTCAAAATTTCGAAAATTTTTCTAAGTGTTTGCTGATTTTGCAGCTACACTCAAGATGGATGACATATTCTTGAACCCGTTTAGCGACATGTACGCATCTGCTGGAAATTCAGGAGACGATTCATCCACAAGCAACAAGAATGAGAATCCGCCGAATGCGAAGAAAAAGGAAGCTTGGGAATCTGAAAGTGCCTTTGGAACCTTCAATAAACCTCCAAAGCTAATGGCTATCGATGAATACAGTCGGTGGTCAAGAAAGTTTGAAGATTGGTTGATGGCATTTGCATTTCCCAGCTGGAGGAGTCTGAAAACTGGTTATCAAGATGGAAATAAAAATGGTGAAACTTTAACATCAGCTGAGGAGATTGAATCATTTGTGGCTGAGCAAAAATGTGTGGCATTGTTATTTAAGTCCGTCCGGGAAGACATTATCTCATTGATTGATTATTCAAATGCAAAAGATCTCTGGAAATAGCTAGAAACAAAATGTCTAGGAAGTGCTGAAATTGTGAAAAGTAAAAAGAAACTTCTAAGGAAAGAATTTGATTTATTTGGCTGTTTAAAGAATGAGTCAGTATCAAAGATGATCGAGAGGTTTGGGCATTTGAAACTGGAGCTAGCTAGATATGAAATTACGTATTCTAACGATGAGCTAGTAGACAAGTTGTTCGATTCATTACCAGACGAGATGGATTGGAGATATTATGCGCTGATGCTGAAGAACACTATCGAGCCTGAAAAGTTGACTGTGGATTTGTTGATTGAGAGACTTGAAAGTCACGAGCTGGAACTAAAGAAGACATACAAAGTCAATCACTCATCCTACCAGAAAAATTTGGATTTGTATTATCCAAAAAGCATGATGCCAAAAGCAACTTCTCCCAAGACTGCGTTTTCTGCTGAGAATGTGTCTACAACTAGCAAAGAAAGTCAAAGTAATCAAAGCAGTGGAAATCACAGTGGTTATCACAGTGGATCTTCATCATCTGCAAGTCATTCTGATGCAAAGAATCGTTTTCAATGCAACATCGCAATAGACTTAAAGAATGCTCAGAATTTTGATGAGGAGTCGGCTAAACAGCAGATGATCTTTCTAGCATCTGTGTTGGAAT
This sequence comes from Helianthus annuus, assembly GCF_002127325.2. Classification (NCBI taxonomy): domain Eukaryota; kingdom Viridiplantae; phylum Streptophyta; class Magnoliopsida; order Asterales; family Asteraceae; genus Helianthus; species Helianthus annuus. Next base: position 20,545,036 of record NC_035439.2, read on the forward strand.
CGTATGAAGGGTTAGTAGCAGGGAAGATAGGCAACACCAACCTAACGAAAGAGGACTATGATCAAATAGATCCTGAAGAAATGGAATTAATTGACATTCGTTGGTGCATGGCCAGTGTTGTTCGTCGAGCACAGCGTTTCATGGAAATAACAGGCAGGAAGACAATTGGTGGTCCATCTACCAAGCTGGGTTTTGATAAGTCCAAGGTGACTTGCTTCAAGTGTAAGCAGAAAGGTCACTTCAAGCGAGAATGCAGAAACGCATATGCTGATGAGTCGGAGAACCCTTTCAGAGAAGATTACTACAAGAAGGCAATATATCATCAGAATAAATCCGAGCCGCCTAGATTGAAGCAGGTTGAAGACAACAAAGAGAAATCTAGAGCTCTTGCAGTGATTTATGATGATGAGGGTTATGATTGGAGTAAAGAGGTTCTACCGGAGGAAGATGCGGTTGGTTACGCATTCATGGCTAAAAACGAACCTATTCTGTGGAAAGACAACAGAACTGAAGAGCAGAAGTATAAACACAGAAAAATGTTGGCTGAAAACAGAATAATTAGAATATTTGGTATCTATCTGGAAGCGAAGAGAGCGAGAAGATGGGATCCGAACAGGGAGTGTTATCTTGATCCATATGGAAATATTGCAGTTGATGACAAAACTCTTGATCTGGAAGCTATAATCAAGGAGTTTAAAGATGAGGATTATTATTGGCAGAATAAATGGTGGGGAACTGGAGACGAGAAAGAGAAAGAGGAGAAAGAGAAGAAGGAGAAAGAAGAGATAGAGAAGGCAAAGAAAGTTGACACTGGGGCTATTAACACAACGCAGGAGTTAACTGCTGAAAATCTCGGAAAAATGGCTGACAAAGTGCTGGCTGCTATGGCACTTGAGGTAGACTCTAACTCCGTGTCTGAGTCAAAAAGCCAGGTCAGTTCAAACTTGTCAACAAATGTGTCAGGTAAGAAAATTGATGGAAATGTTGATTGCAAAAATTGCATCAAAGAATGCAAATTTTGTAATACAGTCACGTGTCTCAATGGTAAGAAAGTTGATGATCTGACAGCAAAAGTCAGAAGCGTTGAGAATCAAATTCTTGATCGTGACAAAAGAGTTAAAGCTTCAACTGAACGGATAAAAGAATTAACTAACCAAATTGAAAGTTATAAAATTGATCATGAAAGAGTTAAAAAAGAAAATGAAAAGTTGATTCTTGAAAACCGTCAAATTTCTGAGAAGTTCGAAAAACTCAAAAGCACAATGAAAGATAATGATGATCGAAATGGTAAAACTTATAAAGAAAATGTTCAACTAAAAGAAGTGCTAAGACTAAAAGAAGAATCAATCAACAAACAACTGGATGAAATCGCTAAACTGAAACTTAAATTTCAAGAGGCTGAAATTGAAAACGAGCGAATCCGGTTGAAGCTTAACAGTTACAGCTCCGCAAGCTTTGTTTTGCAACACATTGTTCCCAAACCTATCGGGAAAAACAAAGCTGGCGAAGATGTTTATTCTGATGGAACCGGGGTGGGTTTTCATAGAGTTCCACCGCCGATTTTGGATAATTACACAAAAAAGCAATCTGGGTTGGTTGAAATCGAAGAAGAAAGTGAAATGAATCTTCCTGATTCAATTAATGTTATGTTCACATATTCCAATGATGATAGTGTCCAAAATGATATTGTAAAAGGTGTTGTTGAAAATGTGCTAAAAACGGATAGTGACACTACTGAGGAAGATGGGTGTTTCTTGGACAAATACATTCCGAAACAAAAGTCCAAGAACAACTTAAATGAAGAATCAAATCTTGTCATGTACAAGATGTTGGGTTCAGATAAGTTGTTTTCGGATTCAGAGTTTCCGATTGAGAATGTTAGTGTGAACAAATTGACAAATGTTTTCAAGTTAGTTGAAGTCAAGTTGTCAGAAGTGAACAATCTGAGTCAAACAAAGAGACAATTGAAAGATAAAGCTTACTACAAGAAACCTGTAGTTCCACCGCGTTTTTATAATAACAACAGAAACAATTGGTCGGGTGGTTATCAGGGTGGTAAGAATTATCAGAGAAGAAATGCTCAAAACAAGAAGTTTGTTGTGAAGAAAAAGTTTGTGAACAGTTCAAGTTCACTTGCTGATGAAGAGAGAAATTTTTTCAAAATCAAATGAAGAGTTTTTTGAGAAAAGAGCTTCACAGGCTCAGTCTGAAGGCACGAGTCGGGTAGTTGATACTCGAACATGTTTCAGATGTAATCAAGTTGGTCACATTGCATGAAAGTGTACCAATGTGAAGCCTAAGACTGAAACTGTGAGGATTCCACAGAAGAAAGTTGATGTGATGGGTAAAGCACCAATGATTGTTAAGAAAAAGAGTTTGAAAAATGACAAAATCAAAGTGAAAAATGAAACTGTAAAGAAAATGGTAACTAAAAACGACAAGTTTTATAAACGGGTTGCATTATCTCAAAAAGTGTGGAAACCTAAAACTGAGAAAAAGATTTCACCTTCTGAGGATTCAATTCAAATTGATTATGATGCAAATTTTCCACCTCTTAAGGCTGAAAATTTCAAAATTCAAATTGCGAGAGTCAAGGTTACACCCAAGGCTGATGAGGCCTGGGTGGACTCAATGTTTGATTAAACAGTTTGAATTGTCGGAGCTTCCTGGATCGCGAAGCATGAATCGGCATCTTTATTGAAGTTGGTTAAGTCAAAGTTTGTTTTGTACAGGATCTTCCAAAACTTGTATCCAGATGGATCATGGATAGTGGAGCTTCAAGACATATGACAGGGAAGACTGCGTTGCTGTATGATGTGAGAAACATAAATGGAGCATACGTAGGTTTTGCGGGTAATCAAGGAGGAAGAATTATTGGTGAAGGAACGTTATCCAACGGGATTGTGACGTTTGAAAGAGTTAACTACATTGCTGAGCTGGAGAACAATCTGCTGAGTATCTCGCAGATCTGTGACAGGATGTATACTACTCACTTCACTGATAAAGAATGTTTGATCTTGAAACCAGGATTTGTAATACCTGAGGAATGGATTATCATGAGGGCACCGAGAGTTAATGATCTGTACGTGTTGGATATGAGCGTAGCTACTACAACTACGGGTCAAGCTCATTGTTTTGTGTCCAGAGTAAATGAGAAAGAATCGAGATTGTGGCACCGCAAGATGGGGCATATACATCTTAGAAAAATGAATCACTTGGTGCACAACGATTTGGTTACAGGAGTTCATGTCAAAGGTTTTCATCTGGAAGGGGAGTGCATTAGTTGTACTAAAGGCAAGCAGAAGAAAAAGTCACACCCTACAAAGCAAGTCAATTCAGTTTCGAGACCTCTAGAAAGACTTCACATGGATTTGTTTGGTCCTGTGAATGTCAAAAGTATTACAGGAGATTACTGCTGTTTGGTCGTTACTGATGATTATTCTAGATTTTCGTGGGTTTCTTTCTTGAAAACAAAAGACGAAAAATTTGACAGTTTGATGGCGTTGTTCAAAAGAATTGAGAATCTGTACCAAAGGCGTATCAAAAGAATTCGAAGTGATAATGGTACTGAATTCAAGAACAGCAAGATGGAAGAATTTTGTGATGAAAAAGATATATTGCATGAGTTTAGTGCTCCGTACACTCCGCAGCAGAATGGAGTCGCAGAACGCAAAAACCGGACACTAATTGAGACAGCTAGAACTATGCTCGCAGATTCAAAGTTACCGATAAATTTTTGGGCTGAAGCTGTTTCCGCCGAATGCTATACGGTCAACAGGGTTCTCACTGTCAAGAAGTTCAACAAAACATGCTTTGAGCTAATCAATAACCCCAAACCAAATTTGAAGTATCTAGAACCGTTCGGGTCACCCTGTACTGTTATAGAGCCTCATGGAAAGTTTGGTCCGAAGTGCATTGAGGGAATATTTGTTGGTTATGCAAATCCGATGCGACGTGTCTTCGTTCCAAGTGAGAAGCGGATTATTGAAGCGGATTATTCATGGCGTTATCATTATGACAAACTGTGGGATTCGTTTGACATGAGAGAAGAATCAGAGGATGATGAAGATTTCTTTGATGAGCTGGATATTTTGCGAGAGTATGAGTCGCAGCAAAAGGTTCCCAGCTGAGTATTCTAGAAGACCACGGGAAACTTCGAATGACAATGAAGCAGGTCCTAGCAATGCTGGTGAACATGATGATGAAGTTGCTCCTGGTCATCAGTCGGCAGTGAATGATGATCAAGAAGCTGAGAACATGCCAGTATTTGATCATGGTGATTCAGATTCTGAGGGAGAGCAAATTCATATTTCAAGTCAAACAAACCAAGTTGGTGAACAAGATGCAGATCAGAATGTTACTAATCTGGAAGGCAATGTAGATGTTCCAAGCGAAGTGATGCCGCGAACTCTTTCATATCGTCCAGAGGAGTTGATCATAGGAGAATTGCAAACAGGTGTTCGCACGAGACGTCAAATTGACCAGGGCCTTACATGTTTTTATTCTACAGTAGGACCTTTACAAACTGAATTTTCATTAAGTTGTTTTATTTCGCAGATTGAACAGCGAACTTACAAAGAGGTGCTTACTGAAGACTCTTGGGTCATTAAAATGCAAGAAGAGTTAAGTTAGTTTGAAAAGTTGGGAGTGTGGAAGTTAGTGGATTTGCCGGATGGTCATAGAAAAATCAATACAAAATGGGTATTTAAGTGTAAGAGAGACGACAGAGGAGTTGTTGTAAGGAACAAAGCTCGACTTGTTGTTCAGGGCTTTAGTCAACAGAAGGGGATTGATTTTACTAAAGTCTATGCTCCTGTGGCACGGCTACAAGCAATCAGAATTTTTCTTGCATTTGCGTCTTGGAAGAACTTCAAAGTATATCAGCTAGATGTAAAATCGGCGTTTCTTTATGGGATGGTCAAAGAGGAGGTTTATGTCAGTCAGCCGCCGGGCTTTAATGACCCAATCCACAAAAACAAGGTCTACTTATTGGACAAAGCGCTGTATGGTTTACACCAGGCCCCGAGAGCTTGGTACGAGACTTTGTCTCAACACCTATTAGCCAACAAGTTCATTCGTGGAAAAGTGGATGCCACTCTCTTCACTAAAGAGGTCGACGGTCATCTTCTGATAGTACAGATTTATGTAGACGATATAATTTTTGGGTCAACAAATGAAAGTCTGTGCAAAGACTTTGAATCAGTGATGAAGCAAAAATTTGAAATGTCATCAACGGGGGAGATGAAATTCTTTCTGGGACTACAAGTTGAACAACTACCTGAGGGAATTTTCATTCACCAGACGAAGTACGTTCGTGATATTCTAGATAAATTTGGGATGTCAAGTTCTACTCCAGCTGCTACCCCACTTGCAACAAATCATGGGATTCACCTAGATCTCACCGGAGACAGGGCTAATGAAACATTCTACCGATCCATCATAGGTTCATTGATGTACTTAACAGCTTCACGTCCTGATATCATGTACCCAACGTGCCTCGCAGCAAGATATCAATCTAATCCGAGAGCTTCGCACATGATTATTGTCAAGAGGATATTGCGCTACTTGAAAGGTACTCCTTCATTGGGGTTGTGGTATCCTAGGAAAGGCGACTTTACGCTCGAAGGGTATTCCGATTCAGATTTCGGATGCTGCAAAGTCAATGCAAAATCAACAACTGCAGGATGCCAGTTCTTTGGAGCAAGATTGGTTACCTGGCAGTGTAAGAAACAAACGTCTGTGGCGTTATCTACATGTGAAGCGGAGTATGTTTCTGCTAGCAGTTGCTACTCTCAGATCCTGTGGATACAGCAACAGATGCGCGACTACGGTTTGCAGTTTCCTAACACACCTCTTTTTGTTGATAATGAGGCCGCTATAAATATAACAAAGAATCCAGTACATCACGCTAAAACTAAACACATAGAAATTCGTCATCACTTTATTCGTGATTGTTTCGAGAAAAAGTTGATACGAATAGAGAAAATCCACACTGACGAACAGAAAGCTGATTTACATACCAAAGCTTTTGATAAAAATCGGTTTAAATATTTGTTAAAACTGAATGGTATGAAGCTTCTTTCGGTGTTGGATGGAATTGTGGGCGTTGATGAGAGTACTGTTGCGGATGAAGACGAGAAACAATCTTCAATGGTTTGTCGATTTTTTACCTGTTTTGGTATTTAGAGGGAGTAGATGTAAATAGATATATTTTCAGAAAATACAAAAACAGTAAAAAAAGCAAAAATACAAAAACATGATAAAATTTCAAAATCCAAAAACAATATAAAATCTGAAAAAGAGCTTGTATATAAAGGGAAAATGATAGTACATCGGCTAGACAATTACAGTATGCTAAAGATTTATAAAGTTTAAATGAGTTAAACAGTCTCACTAATGACGTGTCGATAGGTTTTCGCACATTTAGTAGATTTATTCGGGATATAAACCTAAAATTTCAAACTTGTGAAATTCGTGGGGAGCACTACATGGATATATAGGTAACCCCTGAAATCTCGTTTGAAAGGTCTCGTATTCTGATATACTAGGTTTTTATATTCAATGATGTCTGGGGTATTATTCCGGGACTTCTGCTGAATGGAAGTTTTGACCTAGTCCTTGGATAATACTTTCTGCAAATGCTTGAAACATTGCATAAACCCTCAGCATGCTGATGAAACAATAAAATTGATAGTCGCTGCTGTTGTATCTAAAAGATCCTCTAAAGGGGACATACTGAAAAGTCGAAGCTGATATCTCTCTGCACATACGGAAGTATCGACCTGAGATCCCTCGGCCCTCGCATTGCCTAATTTATGTACAGATATCATTGTAGTATACTCACCTGTAAGATTGAATATTGAGATTCTGGATACGGGAGTATATTCAAGAGGTGGGACACATGAATGAGCTAAGCTCATAAGACATCTAAATCGTATCCTGAATAGATTAAACTTTGTGTGAGAATTTAAGATGGATCAGTATATCGACAATCGAGGTGAATTGTTTAAGTCTGAGCATGAAATGAAGCTTAACAGTACTTGTAATTTGTCTGATAAGCTGATATAATTCCCTGACACGCTCGCCAAAAATAAGTTTGTAAATATTTTACTTTGTTTACTTTCTACAATTTAAATTTTCTGTATTTCATTTCTTAGTTTACCACACATTATAAAATCGAAAAAGATTTTTCATTTCTGCTTTATTTTAGACAAACCACAATAAAGAGTTGATTGTTGGATTCTCAGATGATTGAAGCAGATGCAGGAGATTCTGAGCTGAAGAATGAGGAGAGCTTACTTTGATTGAGATTGGATTGCTAAGAAAGTTAAAACAAGTTCATTAATTTGATGCTTGTTACATTTATCAGAAAATGTTTGAAAATATTTTTACAAAATCAGTTTGATTCATCAAAAGATCAACCAAGGTCATTAAGTTGAACTTGGTAGATTAATTGAGTAATCAGGGTCATTAACTTGGACCTGAATACTTGAGTGGATTTCTAAAACTGATTGAGTTTGTGATTTATTGTTGAAAAGATGGATTGTAATGTTTGATGTTTGAGACACAGGTATTGGACTTCCTTATTCCCACGGAAGCTAATTGTCAAAGCTTGAACCAGATCAAGACCTCAGATTCTAGCATATCGAGAGGGGGAGTCTGTGAAAGGGGGAGTCTGGATCAACGATCAAAGGGAAGTCTAAAGATGGAGCCAGGATAAGATTGTGAGCCTGTGAAGATAGAGTTGTTTATGATGTAAAGACAGAGAGTTGGAGAAAAGACCAAGACTGAAGACTCGAAGCTGAAGACTTCGTCAACATCCAAGGGGGAGTCTGTTGGTGCATGGAATGTCTGTTGACTACGTATACATTAAGTCTTAGGTCAAGATAAGTCAATATAGGAGCTTGAAAGTCAAAATTAGGTTTAATGTATAGGTTTCGCTCATGTGAACATTTAGTCTAGGGGTTTCGCTCATTAGGTCTTTAGGGTTTCGCTTATCTGGTTCTTGGGGGTTTCGCTTTTATGAAACAAACAGGGTTTCGTTCATAGGACATGCCATATGAGCGAAATCTGTCAACCTATATATACCTGTTGTGTAAATTCAGTTGTAACCTTTGGAGCGAAACCTGGTCATTAGCTTTGTAACGAAACTCTGTCAAATTGCATTCATAAAGCATAAATAGAGAAGGAATTGAAAGGAATTGCTGTGTTACTTCATCTACATTGATTCCGCCTTTGTATTTGGAGATGAACTACCTTATACTGACTGTTTAGGGTCGGAAACCGGTCCAACAGCCAGGCAGCGGAAAATATCATCAAAAATCCAGTTTCTCATTCTACCACCAAACACATTGACATCAGACATCACTTTGTGAGGGATTGCTATGAAAAAGGTTTGATTTCTCTGCATCATGTTCCAACTAAGGATCAGCTGGCAGATGTGCTAACCAAAGCATTAGATACATCCACCTTTGCAAGCTTGATCTCTAGAATTGGCATGCTAAACATGGAATAACAGGCAAAATCCTGTTTTTCTATGACTAAAAGCATTAAAATGTTTTCAGAAAATCAAAATTCCATCCTTAAAAATAGCTAAAAATGAAGTTTTCATTAAAATCCTTAAAAGTCTGCCATAACAACTGATGAGTTCAAAAGTCTGTTCTACTTCAAAAGTCTGTCAACTGCTGAAAATCATCCCCTGCTCTCTCATTCCTTTGATAAACACTGTTGTTTAAAAGCAGTGATGTATCCACTTACAGCAAAAATCATCCACTGCCTTCAGTACCTTACATCCATTGCCTTCATCAGTAATTTTCATAAAATTATTGTCATTCACTTCATCAGGGGATGGTACGTGGATAGTACATAGTGGTCAGTCCTTTTGTAACCGCTGCCACATCAGCATTCACTTTTTCTCCATAAAACCCCCTTTCAAACCCCACACAGGGTTCTTACTGTCGAATTGAATTCATAAAAATTCTCTTCTCAAAGCAGTTTCCATCACTTTCCTTCAAATTTCTTCACAAATTTCTTCGATTGCCTTCTTCAAAAATGACTAAATCTAAGTCCTCCGCAAAATCCACTTCATCTTCAAAAGGGGCCTCTCAAAAGGCTACACCCACAGAAATTCCACACAAACCCTCTCATAATCTTCTTGGTCTTCTCACAAAATCCGGCACCATAGATACCTTTGATTCCATCCTCGACGTGATCACTGCATCAAAGTACAAAACTTTGCTTACAGCAGATGCTCCTATCTACCTGCAAACCCAGAGAGAGTTTTGGAAAAATTGTACCCTTGACAAACAAGGCGAAGATGTCAAAGCCATTAACTCTACTCTACAGGGAAAAGCTGTGGTAATAACACCACAATCTATCTCAGAGGTCTTTCAACTCATCGATCAAGAAGGTAAAAATTCTTTTCCTAAAAATGAGTTAAAATTGACTTCATTGAAAGAGGGTATGCAGACACAATGATGAAGAGGGATACCTTACAAAAAGGTTTCTTCCCTCTTGCAACAAGGTTTTTAATCCATACCCTCCTTATGTGTTTTTCAAACAAAACCACTACCTTTAATGAAATACCGTTAAAGATTCAAAACCTGGGGTATGCTATTCTTCAAGAAGAAAATTTTAATAATTCCCAGGTAATCTTTAATGATATGGTTAAAAATGTTGAAACAAAATCATTCTTACTGTTTCCAATATTTCTAAGCTACTATTTTGAAAAGAAATTCAGTAAGGATGATCTTTCTTTAATAAACCAAGGTGACTCTTTTCAAATGCACAGCTTAACTGCTGAAACTTTTACAAGAATGTCAACACCTTGCAAAACACAAGTAGAGGTGCCTGAGCAGAATTTAGCAGCAAACACTGCTCCTCAGGTATCTGCTGTTGAGCCCACTGCTCAAGGTGATCATAGTGGCAAAACAACTGCTTTGAAACCCACACCTACAATCACCAAAAAGCCAGAGAAAAAGAAAACTCAAAAACCCCCCCAAACCCATCAAAAAGGCAACTCTGGAGGATGAGATACCAGAGCAACTGCCTGTGACAACACAAAAGTCACAACAAACCACTGCTGCTACTTCCTCATAGCAGTTGGTACAAATATCTCAAACCATAGCTGAAACTCATCATGTCTCTTCTCAAAAAGAACAGGTTGTACAACAAGGGACACCAGTCTATGATGCTTTGGAATCACTCGTTTCCATCATCCACAGCTCACTGCCCAGGGCAAATTCTCTTTCTACACCCAACGTCACATCCACAATTCCACCAAATACAAAAATTTTGTTGGATGCAATTGATTTGAACCAGGCACAACACAGTCCTTCTCAATCACCTGTTCATGAGAATATGCCTCAACAACAGACTGGGCCTGATGCATCAATCTTTGCTAACCCACCAACTCAACTTGAGGAGGTTACACCCCTTGAGTTACAAGTAACTCTTGGTGGTATTCCAAGTGAAGCAGCCACTACAAGTGTTGAACCCACTGGTTTACACTTGGACAGTGGTTACATAAATAAGACTTCCTTGGAGGCAATTCCTTCTATAACACATATGATATCTGCTAGTGAGTTTGTTCTCACCACTGGTTCCATCAAAAGATTATCAAGTGTTGAAGGAAGAAGACCCAGTACCAAGAAAAAGGGGCATCAGTTGTTGATAAAACCACTGCCTAGTGGGAAATCAGATGATCCCATTAAATTGGGAGATGGTTTAAAGTACCAAGAATTGACGAAACGTGTTGAAAAACTGGATACTTCGGTTGCAGAAATCAAAGAAATGCTGCAACAGTTGTTAATAGTACAAAAGGTGCAATCCCCTGCTGATACAACAGTTGTTCCACCTCAAACATCTGCTCCACAAGCATCTATTGCAAATGAGCTCTGGAACTTCTTTCAACCTTTTCTCCAACAACAACAACAACTGGCTGATCAGCAACATGAAAAACATGTCCAAGAGCTGAGAAACACAATGGAGTCTAGTTTCAAGAACACACAAGCTGACATCAAGGATATAAAGGCCCATCTGTTGACAACCACTGGCACTGCTCCACCAACTATTCTATTCATTGATCAACTTCCCCCAGATAATGCCAAAAAGGGGGAGAAAATTCAGGAGTGGAGGAAGAAGGGGATTGATGATGGTCTATATGTTAAGCCAGAAAAAGATGCTATGCTCAGAAAAAATCCCTTGCCAGATGGTAGCAAGAAGGTTGATGTTACCCAAAATGCACTTGATGAAGGAGTAATAAGTGTAAAAAGGGATACAGCAGCAAAGGATATATCAACGTGGAATGAGGAGAAAAGAGCTTACATAGAGCTGAATGTGCAGGGTTTTTCTGGGCTAAAGGATGTTCAAAATCCTGTGCCAAAAAGAAATCCTACTAGAAAAGTAAAGGAACCCAAGTCCACACCATCCAGACTCACAAAGCATACTCCAAAACCACCATCCAAAAGCCACCAACATCAAACCTCCACCCAAACAGTTGCTGAAACTCCTGTTGTATCAACATCTGCTGGTACTTCAGTTGTTTCAACAAATGCTATCACTACAACACACACCACTTCAACACACACTACAACCACTGCCACTCAAGTCACCACCATTGTTCCACCCAAAACATCATCTGCCTCTCCTAAAATAAAAAGGAGAAGGATTATCATACCAGATGATGATTCTCCATCACCACCACCAACATCTTCAAAATCTCTAGCACTTGTCACAATTCCAAATCCCATTCCTCTCTCTCTTCAGCTCAAATTTAAAAGCCATTACCTCCTGCAGGTGTTTTATTTCCTTTGGAACTTATAGCAGTTAGGGAAGAAATCAAATCTTTCTATTATGAGGATGACCCTGCTAAAAGGAGTTTGCCATCAGTTGAAGGATATCCCAGGCCAAACAATATTGAAGAATATTTGAAAATCAAGGCTAAGCAAGCAGAGGATATCTCAAATAAGAATAAACAAGGGAAACCTGATAGAGAATTTCAGCAAAATTATCAGTTTCTACTCACACAGGTCAGATCTTTGGAGCAATTTGCTAAAAATGTATGTCAGCAAATCTCAGAAAGGGCAGATGAGTCATTGAGAAAAGACTACATTGATAACATCATAACCTACAAGAAATACAAAGGAGAGAAATATATGTACAAAGACTGGACCATTTCTGAGCTTGAAAATGAAGCAGCCAGGATTCAAGAAATATTAAAAATAAGGTCAAACATATTCCTCCTGAAAAATCAAGAAGTTTGAATCTTACAAAGCTATAGAGTTGAAGAGAATGAAAGAGGAGCTGATAGCAGCTGATTATGGGTCAAAGAATTCTGTGTCAAAGTGGGGAGAAGATAGGGTCAGGGCCACCTACAAAAGGCTGGAGGAACTTAGGAAGAAAGATCCAACAGTTCCACAAAAGCATGACTATCCTGTAGCAGAGGTTTCAAAAGGACCATCAAAACTGCAAATCAGGAGATCCACTGCTCCAGCTGGTGCAACCATCTTTAAAAGAAGGCCAAAAAACAGTTGGGCGCTGAAACAATCCAAGATCTAATAGCTGGTGATGACCTTGTAAAAGAGGGCATTAAGATAATGATCAAAGAAGATCTTGGATTGGAATAATCTGCAAACACTACTCAGACAGTCATGAATAGGCCTGCATCACCAAACACCTCATCAAATAAAAATCTCTCAAGAAACCCACCAGACTCAAAAGTACTAAAGTGGAAAACTGACATACAGACCCACGTACTGACATTGCTCAAGTCTAGTGGAGAAGTGAAGAACATATCAAGGGAACAAGCTCTTGGCTTGAGTCTTGAAGATTTGAAGGATCTCCTTGATCTTCCACTTAGCAGGGATGATGATGACACAGATGCCTTAGCCTTTGAACTTCAACTCAAAGGGCAAATAAGGGAACTGCTGATGAGGCAATAACGATCTACAATAATGAAGTGTTTTGGCATTATTTGTTCCAGGGGGAGATTGTTGGGATTGAACCCTACCAGAGGAACAGATAATTTGAGCCAAAACTGGATCAGGTCAGTGGATCCAGAATAAGCAGATGTTATGCATACAATTCTCTCCCCTTGAAAGTGGTTTCAACATCTGCTGACCTCCTATCTACTGATCATAAAAACTGCTGACCTGCAACTACTGATCAAGTTAAAGACTGATGAAGAACTAAAGCCCTGCTGCCCAATCTACTTCCTTGAGTCAAGCACTGCTGATCATGACAAGTACTGCTGGGTTCACAGCAGTGGAAGGATGCAACAGTAGTTTTGTTTACTTTATGTAATGAATTGTAATAATAGTAGTTAGTATAGCAGAGGTTGTATAGATCAGAGGTTAGAGTTTGTTAGGAGGTTAGATGTCACTTTCATGGTAACGTCAGCTTAGATGATTCAGTTGTTTGTTCGTGCCTATAAATAGAACAGTGCTCTGTACTGTTCTATTAGCTCTTCACCATCATCTTCCTGCACGAACAAATTCTGTGAGCTCAGGCTGAGGGGGAGGTTGTTGCATACTTGCATATTGTATTCGTTGTTTAAAATAAATTCAATCATTCGATTCAATGTTAAACTTGTATGTTAAAAGCATTTCTCCTGTTTGATTGTGAAAAGTTTTTTCCACTTTAATTCCGCTGCACAACTCATTCATCTTCATCTTATTTCAAACGTAAAACACAATCAAAACCAAACTCAGATCCTAACAGGAAAGGATACTATCCGAATTTCAGAAGTATTTGATTCCTCCGAATTTATGAGTTTAGCTCAGTAGTATTCAATGTTTTCCGAATCTCTAAGATTTAGAAAACTTTCTAACAGTTGAACAAAAAAACCTACTGATCAATTTTGGTGATATCAATTCTAAGTGATTAAAATGGCAAATAGTTTAACAATAGTATTACAAAATATCAAGCATAATACTGAAGTGGGTAGTAGTGATAAACCACCGGTTATTCAACACGAGATGGATTATCGGAGTGGAAGGATAGATTTGAACGCTTTATTAAATTAACGGATATGAAGATGTGGTTATGTATTACCAAAGGATATGGTGGTGTGCCAAGAAGTGAGCTTACCATTGTATCTTAACTAGCTTTAAACGAGGATACAAGAAAGTTTTATTAAGTTGAAGAAAAGGCTATGCCAATGATTACTATGGGCTTACCACAATCAACCCTACATACTTTTAGGAAGAAAGATACGTCAAATGATCTATGGCAGTGTATGATTGAAAGATACGAGGAAATGAGTTGTGCAAGAAAAGAAGACTAGATCGCTTAACGACACAATTTGTAGACTTCAAGGCCATGAAGAATGAAGCATTTGACGACTTAGTGAATAGATACTATCACTTACTTTGTTAACTTAACAGGAGTCAAATGGGAATCTATTCAGAATTTGAAAAGGTTGAATTTTTTTTTAATAGTTTACCCAAGGAATGGAACATGTATAGAACCTTGATTAAGGAAAACCGACTGTGTTTTGAGCTCACATTAGAAGAAGCGATACAAAAGTTGAAGGGATATTCTTGGAGTATGGAAGATCAAGGAGTGGCACTTGATAAAATTCAGGATCCAACTTTGTATAAGGCCAAATAAAATGAGATAAATCGTGTTGCTAGAGTTGCTTTGTTTTCAGGAAACAGTGAACTTGGAGAATTTTTTAGTCTGAGTGCTTATCTTAGTACTTGTGGAAGTACATCATCTTGTTCATCGAATGTTAATCAAGGGAATGCATCTACCAATGTGAATCAAATAACTTCTACACAAAGTTTGAATGTACCAAGTCTAGATCATCATTGTTAGACTAAATAAAAACCAAAACAAATGCATCATATACATTTTCTTTTTCCCTAGAACTCTGAACTCTACACTAAAATAGTTGCAAATTTCTGTGCTAAATCTTTGATCCAAAATACACATGATTTCACGATTTCATGTATTTTACTTATACATCTTTTAATATGCAGCTTACCCACACTATGAGAAGTATACCTTACATGCGTTTGTGGCTTATAGATGTTTTCTAATCACACAAGGAAGACTGACTGCGGTTTTACTTAACATCATCATTCAAATCCAACAGGTGCTCAACGCTAAAGCCACCACAAATCAGTTCCAAGAGGTTGAAACTGAACCGTCCTCTCTCCACAACAACCCCTATAGAAAGGAAAACGATCAAAACTATGTTATATCAGCAATTTCACAAAATTAATGTTGCCCCTAATCATCAACCTAATGAAAGGTCTTACCATTTGACCTTTTTCACGGTGCATCACCTTTCAAAACCGTCATCCAGTCAACTCCCTATGTCGTTGCTTCACTTACTGTGAGTGTTATGGCCACCTTATCAACACTTACTAACGCCTTAACTCTCAAGTTGGTAACCTAGTGCTTCATCAAATGCACTACTCATGACTCCTTCACTCGTCCAGCCAACGTCACAACTTTTGAGCTAACTGTTGGTCCCCTTTGACGGCCCTGTTAGAACGGTGCAACTTTCTTCAGTCGTTGAGACGGGTGTTTGTGAAGTATATAAATATTCAAAAGAGTAAAAAATATAGACAGTGAGAGCGATATATCTTCAATAATTAATTCTTATTAATCAAAGAAGAAGGGGTCGATCCGAGAATAAACTCGAATCTAAATGTCACCCCCTGGGCCAAACCAGGGGGTAAACTCTCATAAAAACTCTATAAATATTACAATAAAAAGGCACACATAATTCCTACGAAGGAATTATGTATTTATAGAGATTTCTATGATTCTATCTCAGATGTGATTGGTTGTTGGTATGTGTGCCCATCCACTTGCATGTGCCTTATCTTTTATTTACCAACTTGTCTTTCTTTCTGTTGAAACCTTCCATTTAAGATATATATTTTCTAATGAAAAAGCTAGAGATTCCTTTTTAGGAAAAAGGAATCTTTTTCCTTTTCTGATGAATGCTTACCAAAAAGAAAGATTCTTTTTTTTCTTTCTGATGATGGCTTTTTCTAAAAGAGAATTCCTTTTTCTTTTTGTTATGGTAGCATTTCATAGAAAATATATTATGTGTTAATAAGATATATTATCTTATTAACACAATTCTTTGACTTTTTATCTTGTAAACACCATAATGTTTCGCTAATACTTTGAAGTCTTGTAATCTTTGTCGAGATCTTTAATCAAAGAATTTAGAAGCTTCATAATTTTTTCTTTCTCGGTCTTCATATTTAGAGCTTCTGGGACGGTTCGTCAGTCGGTTCGTGTTGACGAAATTATTTCTAAGTACTTAAACTATTTTTAACAACAAATACAATAAAGTTGCCTAACAGTCACCCCCTATTTGTTGTTAAAAATACAAACAATGCACTTATACTTAGAAATAACAAATAAACTTTCTGAAGATGTATCTTTCTTTTCCTCTTGGCACGTTATCATGTAGGCATCTTTTTAGTGATATTCGTTGACTGTATCTTCATTGGCTTGAAAGTTTATTTGGCAAACGTCCGACTTTTTATGGATGATCATCTGATTATATTTCTTTTGTTGTTATAATTCTTCACCTCGATTTATACTTTCACCTAAATGTAAGCAATATATCATGTATCACTAGGATATAAGTATCTTCTATCCAATATAGGATAAGTGTTTAAGCTGTCGATTGATGAGGCGTCAAAAAATAACGAATCATGCAAGCTAAAAAAAATGATCTTGAACCGTCGAATTTTTTTTTTCGGATCAGAAAATCTGATGAGTCTGATGAAATTTCTGATAAAACCGAGAAAAAAATGTTTTTTTTAACAGAATTTCTGATATTTTCTGATCAATCTGATCACATTTCTGATAAAATAATCAGAAAATCTGATAACAGTTTTTTTTTAACAGAATTTCTGATATTTTCTAATTAATCTGATCATATTTCTGATAAAATAATCAGAAAATCTGATAAAAGTTTTTTTTTAACAGAATTTCTGATGGAATCTGATCAATCTGATGACATTTCTGATAAAATAATCAGAAAATCTGAAAAAAGTTTTTTTTTTAACAGAAAATCTGACGAACGCATCAGAAATCATCAGAAAATCTGATGAACGCATCAGAAAATTCGATTTTTTTTTAAGATGAGAGGGAATAAGTAAGGAAAAAAGATATTACTTACACATATTTTTCTGGTAGAAGCCTAAGTACATGTTCTTTTCTTCAAGGAATATTTTGTGAAAACTTTTTAAAAGATAATAATTATGAGTATGTTTTCTAAAGTTTCACACAGTTTTTTTTTAATCTCTTTTTTATCATTATCATTCCTTTTTTTTTTTTGAAGATTAACTAACTAGAATTTGGAGTTATTTCATTAAATAAGATACGAACAAACTTTCTTTTATCAGAAACTCTCTTTTTAGATGTCAAAATTTTTCTTTCTGATAAACTAAAGTTCATTTATCTTTGTTTAAGTCCTTTTTTTGTGTGTGTTTTTTTATATCCTTTTTCCACACCTCTTTTTATACAAAAAAAAATACTAATAGAGATAATAAAGATAATAGTAATAAAAACAATAGTAATGAAAGTAACAGAAAAAAATAATAGCTCTACAACATGCTTTATTTTATTTTTTTTTGGATCTGCAAAAAAAAAAAAATTCTTATTACAACTACCACGGATCTCTCGAGGTCATGACATGATTTGGTTATCATTAATCGGTTAACCAAGTCAGCTCACTTCTTACCAATTCTCAAGAAGGACAGTACCAAGAATTTAGCTGAACTTTACCTCAAGGAGATTGTGGCACGTCATGGAGTGTCTGTTTCAATAATCTCTGACCGAGATGGTCGCTTTGTATCAAGGATTTGGCAATCATTTCAAGCATCATTTGGATCTCATTTAGGTCTAAGCACAACTTTTCATCCGCAAACCGATGGCCAAAGTGACCGAACCAACCAAACTTTGGAACACATGCTTCGTGCCTGTGTGATGGATTTAGGTAGAAATTGGGATACTCACTTACCTTTGGTAGAGTTCTCATATAATAACAGTTATCACACGAATATAAAAGCCGCTCCATTCGAAGCACTATATGGACGAAAGTGCCGATCACTTCTGTGTTGGGCGGAAGTTGGTGACAAACAACTTACTGGCCCTGAACTAGTCCAAGAGACTACCAACAAGATATTCAAAATACGAGACCGTATCAAAGCTGCTTGTGATAGACAAAAGAGCTATGCAGACAGAAGACGTAAACCATTATCCTTCGAGGTCGGAGACAAAGTCTTACTAAAAGTCTCGCCTTAGAAGCGCGTAGCTAGATTCGGGAAGCGCAGAAAGCTAAACCCGAGATACATTGGGCCTTTTGAAATTCTGGTAAACGTTGGTACAGTTGCTTACAAGTTAAAGTTACCAAAAGAACTCAATAACGTACACGACACATTTCATGTGTCGAATCTCAAGAAAAGTCCAACCAACGAAACAGTTATCATCCTAGCGGATGAAATTCACGTAGACTACAAACTCCAGTTTACTAAAGAACCTATTGAGGTTATGGACTGGAAAGTCCACAAGACAAGGAGGAGTCGTATTAAGCTAGTCAAGGTCCTTTGGAACTCATGTCACGGACCCGAGTATACCTGGGAACGTGAAGATCAGATCAAAGCAAAGTACCTCCACCTGTTCGAGAAGTCTCCTTCAAAGGATAGCTGCGAGGACCGTTTCGGTGCTCCGAATGCTCCGACCGGCTTAGTTGATCTTCGTATCTTGTGCGAAATCCGAGTAGGAAGTGAACATAGACACAATGTTACCGTTGAACATTCTTTTCATTGATAAAATTGCTTTACAGAACCATGTAAAGAATTTGACAGAGCTTCGCTACTCTAGCCAAAAAGTTCCAAATGAAGACCCCTGCACCCCTATTTATAGACCTACTAGATCTGTGCGAACCCATAGGGGCGGTTCTACTTGATTCGTGCGAACTGACTATCATGGTCCACTCTCACGGATTGACTCATCCGTGCGAATGGATCATTTACACTAAAAACCATTCAGTTCGGTACAAAATACATTCAACCATATACAATAAACTACTAAACAAAATAAGACTTGATACATGACGTAAGCTACAGACGTATGCATTCACATAATCCCCCTTGGACGTAGTTGTATTCTTCATGTATAGTCTTCAACTAGCTTCTACCATACTTTCTTTTCCTTCGCCTCTGTTCCTCTTGTTCTTCGCGATGTGTTCGACGCTGAAATCTACCCTTAGTCAACCACCACTCTCTATGTGTATAAGTGAAATCAAAGAACTTAGTGAGTCTGAACTTTTTATTTTCTTCTTTCTCGATTGGAGTTTGATCGGTAGCAACAGGCTTGTTGGGGAACTTTAAACTAGCCAAGAATGCTGCTTTCTTCATTCTTTTGTTGATTAGCTCCTCCTGTCTTTCTTTCTTCAAAAACACTTCATGTTCATGCTCTCTCCAGTTTGTCTTCCAGTAGTGACCAGAGTTTATGTCCTTTCCAAAGAAGACATTAACCATTTTCTGAAACTGCATCGCCTGCTCTTTGTCTGCTGGATAATACATGATTTTTTTGAAAAACAGACATTCTATATCTTTCTTCGAGAAATTGACGAGCCACCTTGGATCAAGCATATGTATATACCTCCAAAACCACGTCTTCTCATCTTGAAGTGTAATCACTGCTTCACATGTTCTAGGATTGTAAACCAACCGTTTGAAATCCTTATAGAAATCTTGTTCCATTTCCTTCAAAGGCATGTTCTTCATACATCTTGGACGTTTGATGTGAAGAGTGATGTCTTTCTCACCTGTGACAGGGTCAATCTTCCCTTCATGCTTTGGTCTATATGACTCTCAGATAGGATAACTAGCATCAGCTTGTTTCTTTATGTGCATCCAAAGCCTATAATCATGAGTTTTAACCTCAGGACCAAACATGCATTGTTGGATATTCTTAGTCTTCACCAATTCATCAATATCCCACCATGGTAAGGTTCTCAGGTCCTTGAGGTATTTGAAGTATTGCACCCCATATTCACTCTTTATTGCATACACCTTCAGATCTTCCAAGTAACCCCATGAAAGTATATCTCCCAATGATTGATCTTGGTGACGTGTAAAGAACTCCAGTGGTCATTTAAACTTTCTTTCTACTAGAAAAGGTTTGAACCACTTTTTCCGTTCTTCTAGGAGTTCTTCTCTTGATAAAGTTCTTGGGACACCATCTTCTCGGACTCTCTCCTCTACCTTTCTTCTTAGATCATCTTCATTATGAGTTCTAAATAACTCAGAAAATGTTAGGAAATCTTCCGAGTCTTTACTTGAGTAGTGAAACGACTCTTCTTGATCTGACTCTGAGTCATCTTCCATGACAACATTGTCAAAGTTATCATCATCATCAACGATTTTAAATACATGTTCACCTTCAGAATTCGACGTTGCAATATCCTTTTGATGTATGCTAAACAGACTATAAAAATTAACTAAATTAGACTCTCTAAGCTAGACACTAAAAAGCTTTAAATCTAGACTCGACCTAAACCACACAATCGGCAAGTGTACCGATCACTGTAGTATAACCCTAGGAAGTCCGGATATCAAACCACGAGACTCTATTTATCACGTAAACTAGACTCTAATAGACACTGACAGACACGACTTAAAATGTTTAATTGTTTTTTTTTGGGGGGGGGGGGGTTACGGAAAATCTAAATAAATCTATTTAAACTAAATATTAAACTAAAACTAGACTAATACGAAATAAGGCAAAGGCTTTTCTTATATGACGAATGAGACCGCCTAGACTAGAATCCTGGATTGATTTTAAGAGATTACCAATTAAGTTAACTGCATGATTTATGGAACCAGGATCTTATAGTACTAAACCTTTTAAGACACCAACTAAGTCCCTTAACCCTTCTCGAGGTGAAACTTATGGCGCTACCTAGGCCATTAATCCTACCGGTTATTAGACGTCTTTCCAGTTGTCTAATTATTGTGTAAGTACCCTAATGTTGATCTACTCTTTTCCAATTATAGATCTAGGGTAGTTTGAATCTATTAACTTGACTTGATAGACTAATAAACCGAGGGGGCAACTAAGGCACAACCTTTTCCAAGGACTGTCTAAAGCAATTCGTCGGGTAAGACCTATCAATAGCCCCGCACCTTCCAGCTATTGGGACTAGCAGAACACTAAAACCTAGCAAATCACTAACAATTACTTCTAGGGGTCTTTTGCGCAATTTCACCCTAAAGAGTTAAGATTTATTTTGTGATATGAACACTCACCAAAATCTAAAACCCTAGCATTACTCTATTATGTGATAAAGACCATCACCAAGAATCATACGAAGCAATTGATAACAAGAAACCAGATTAAAGTATGCATATACATCAAATCAATAAAATCAAACTCTTTACTAAACACAATTAATCCACAAAAATCATGCAATTAACGAAAAAGGTGAAAACTTTACATTAATCCATTCATCAAAGTCTAGGTGGCTTAAAAGTTTAGCCGAGCATGTCAAATAACGAAAACAAAACAAAGATGTTCAAACTAGAATTCATGATAACAAGTTTCGTAAGAAAAATCAAAAATAAAGAACTAGAAAACCCGTGTAGTCTTCAATCCTTCGTACCGAACTCATACCAATGTTTCCAAAGCTTCAAAGTCTCCAAAATTGCTCAATGAATGCTCCAAAATTCGCCGAATATGCTCTCAATTCATAACTAGGGTTTAGATAATAATTTCTTGACTTTTATACCAAACCCTAACTTGTAACGAAGGATTTCCGTCAACACATCCCGTCGCGTCGCGCGACGGGTATTACCATTCAGTGTCGCGTAGCGCGAAAGCAACTAATTCCAGAAATTGTTATTTTAATGGTGGCGGGTCCCCACCATGAGGTTGTGGTCTCGTGGCGTAGCGCGACGGCAACTATTTCGCAGAATGTTGCTTTATTTTCCAAGCTTCAACTCTCCAAATCCTCAAAAATAATTCTAACTCTTTTCCAACTCATTTCGGGACTTGGTGTTTCAGCTTTGTGGCTCGTTTTCACTCACTTTTCAGCAATATTAAGCATAAAGACCTGCAAAACTCAATCTGATCAATAGTATGCACATTCTAACGGAAACTATACTAAATACAACGAGAAATTATATAAACTATACACGAATAAGAGATGTATTTTGAAATACATCACCTTTTCAAAATCAAAGTTGAAATTTTCATCGTTAATGCCCAATATTTCCATCATACTTTTACGCATCCAATTTTCGACAATCTCTCCCTCTTCAACAGCATGACCATGATAGATAACTTTGGGAGTATTAGAGAACATTTTAGCTGGTTCATCGTGTACAGTACCAGATGTAGACTCCCCCTGAGGATGAACATCCTCATATTCTTCGTTTAGTGTATCATCAAGAAAATCATGAACTTGATGACCACCAGAATGCTTCACTATCAACATCCCGTTATCACCTCCCTGATCATCATTGTCATCATCACCTTTATCGTCACTGCCATGATAATCATCTATATCTTGAAAATCATCATCTTCTTCCTCATCATCCTCTTCGTCATCTTTATTATCTTTCTTTGCTTTGGATCGGTGACGTTCAACTTCAATACGCCTTACATTTTCTTCTTTGCTATATTGAACAGTCACTGGTGTTCCAACTAAGTTGAACAGAGAAAAATCAGGAACATTATCATCGACCTTGCCCTTGCCTTTGTCTTTTGATGCTTCAGCAGCATCTTTAGCAGTTTTCTTCTCACGCCCAATCCTCCGAGCCTCAGCTCTTCGGATTCTAGCCTGATCATATTATGCGTCAACGTTCAAACCAAGCTTATCTTCTATCACCGCATGTAACTTTTCAAGTTACTTGGCTTTGATCTCTTTATCGGCTTGCAGATCATCTATTATCTTCTGAAGAATCTCTTGTCTACATTCAAAGAAGTGTTAGCAAATAATAGTTTTTCATTTGTCGTTAACAACCCATTAACCACTTCATTTAATGCGACATTTCCAGCTTGAAGTTCTTCGACTTTCTCTTTTTCTTTTGCTTATCACCATCCTTTAGCCACCACTTCGATCTTTTGTTCTCGAATAAACTCATTTTATCATCCTCCTTTTCAGAATCGCTATCATCATGTCTCCATTTATCATCTGGAGGAGCAACGTAGTGAGGATTAGCAATTGCAACAAACTTTCTACGTGCTGGAGGAGTATTCGTCATGTTTTTGTATACTTGAATCCTTTTCAAAGTTTCTTTATCCATCTGCTCCAACACTAATTCGCCACTTTCCACTTTTGGTAAGTTCTTGATCTTGTCATCAAGTAACATCTGAACAAATCGAGGAAACTACAAAAACTTTTCGCCTTTGACATTCTCCACCATATGATTGAATAGAACTTGCGAAATATTGTATGGCCTGTTGAGAATTGTAGGATCGAGGAATCGACCTAATGAGTCGATCAGAAGAGTTCTAATCCAAACCAAAGGCGGAATTTAATGATTTGGACATGTATGCAGCTTGTTTAACACTTAGAATCACTTTAACTGTCGTTTGTATTGATTTCAAAGCTTTTACAGATCGTTCGACACTTCGGCAGCACCTCTGCTCCGGAATCAGAATGTTCCAAATGAAATACCAAGACCTCCTATATATAAGGAATCCCAGTCCGCACGAACAACCTCATGCGACCTGGTCACTACGCATGAACCTGCTGGTTCAGCTCAGTTTCCCGTTTCTCTCGAACTACGCGTCTTGGCCTATCTATTCTATTACAAGACTCGATACAAGACGAAGTTGACAGACATATGCACCAACAAACTCCCCCTTGGATGTTGACGAGTCTTCAGTACGAGTCTTCAGTACGTCGAGTCTTCAGTCTTGATCAGTCTTCATGCTCTTTCCAAAGTATCTGACACTGTAAGCATCCTTCAATCTCTATCTACTTTTCTCTCTTACTCTTCCTGAATCTGAATCTGGCTCTTTCAATCTTCAAACTCCCCTTTGCTAACAGACTCCCCCTTAAGTTGTTCCGGGATCGTAATCTGACATAGCTATCATTCTAGAATTGTAACCTGGCTCAAACTCTGCTCAGGCTTAGAATATGGGGATCTAGTTCTACAACTTTTACAGGTTCAGGTACGTCTCCTGGCTCTTTGTAGCAACAGGATCAGAAATCTGGCTCTTATCTGCATATCCTCAGGAGTCGAAACCTAGCTTTTCAAAGCTTTTACCTGCATAAACTCTACCCAAAAGTAAGTTTTTTTTATTTATAAAAATTTTAATCTCTGATTAACCACAAGTTGACATTCAATTGTGAAATTTACTTTTGTAGAAATCATTCAACATCAACAATAGTTATATCAAGTTCAAATTAATGACCTTGATTAACGAACACTGATTTTAACTTCACTTTTCATTTCACACACACTCCCAACCCACTGTTGTTCATCAAGTTTAGCACTCGTAATTTTGAAAATCAGCTGTTCAACATCAGTTGTCAAAAATAAGATGAAATAATTTTTTTTCAAAATTTTTTGCTAAAATACATTCTTTTTTGGATTTTTGCTTTAAAATGAAAAGCAGTAAAGAAATATTTACAGATAATATTTTTGTGAGTTTGTGTAGGAGGATCATATCAGTTTTTGAGACAAACCACTAACACCGTTGAGCTTTAAACACTTTAAGTTCTAAACGATTCACTTAGATTGTTAGTATACTGATCCACTTAAATTTTCACACAAAGTTAAATTATTTTGAGATACGAGATTAGTGTTTTAATGAACTGAACTTATTCGCGTGTTCCACCTCAGAATATACTCCCGTATCCATACCCCTATATTCAGTCTTACAGGTGAATGTACACTAATGATATCTGTAAACGGGTGATGCGAGACCATGAGAGCTCAGGTTAGAACTTCTGTTTAGACAAAGAGATGATAGCTCGACTTTTAGGTATGTCCTGTTTGGGGATCTTTTCTTCAACAACACAAGATTAGCATTTTTCAATGTTTTATCATTTTTTATGCTGAGGGTAAGTTTATGATTAAAGCAGTGCAGAGTATTATACGAGGACTAGGCTATTGCTTCCGCAAAATCAGAAGTCCCGGTATAATACCCCAGATATCATCACGCACAAAGACCTAGTATGTCAGAAATAGAAAGCCCTTCAAACAAGATATCAGGGGTTACCTATGTATCCGAGAGATGTTCCCCACGTAATAAGTAAGTATTTGATATTTAGGTTTATATCTCGAAATTAATCTATTAAATGTGTAAAAACCCACTGGCATATCATCAGTGAGATCGTTTATCACATTTTTAACTTTCCAATTCTTTAACATGCTGTGATTGTCCACTGATGTACTATCATTTCCTCTGTTTCACAACAAAACTCAATTTTGATTTTTTGATGTTTTTGGTTTTTTTTTAGATTTTATCATGTTTTTGGCTTTTTAGATTTTATCATGTTTTTGGCTTTTTCAAAATTTATAAATTTTTTACTCCCCCTAATATCAAAAATATGTTTCAATTTTTGATTTTCCGGGAAAATGAAAATGAACACAATAAACTGTACAAATAAACTGACAAACTGACGTGAATTGCTTCAATTCGCCATCCACTTGGCGTAAACAATCAGAACTCCCCCTGACAACAAACTATTTTCCCATTATGATTTCAAAACACTTAAGTTTGTTTTAATCAAAATGGTTTTTTCGGAAAATTAGTTTTGTTTGTCATTTCACAAACACGGGGTTTCATTATATTGTTTTTATCAACCAACTTGGGAGCTCCGGCAAGTCCGGATTTTATTTTTTAAAGAATTTCACCCATGCCGAATCAATCATGGGTGAACCATTCTCATTTGGTTTAACAATTTTTGATTCATAAAATTCTTTTACTCCCTTCACCTTACCATCAGTCATCTTTCAAAAAATATCTAGCACTTTTCCATTAAAAGCTTTTTCATCATCAAATTCTTTCACATCAGCGAAGAACAGATCTGAAATCTCGAACTTACCAACTTTTGATTTCAAATTTTCGTTTGACAATGGTGGAAAATTTTCATCATCCATTGTTGGAACGGAATTCTCCTCTTTTTGCACAGCAAATGACTCTTCTGACTTTGACGAGTCAGATTCATTGTCAGAAACAACCTCTGGTGTTTTCACCACCCACTTTTGTTTATTTAAGTTTGCTCTTCTTTTGTAAAACTGTTTCGAACTTTCACCAACTTCGAAAGTCGAATTTTTAAACTCTTTAAATTTCTCTGTTGGTTGTTTTGTTTTATCAACACATTTTTCTTTCAATTTAGAGTTAGAAGAAACTACCTGTTTTGTGTTGGTTGGTTTTAGGCAATTCCAAGCAATATGTCTAACCTCTTGACATTTGAAACAGGTTCTTCTTTCAACTCTCTGCTCAGATTCTTTCAACATATTCTTTTTCTTTTCAACGAGAAACTCCTTGTTTGACTGTCTCCAGAACGGTTTCTCCTTCTCCTCTTCAGAACTTGCTCCTGAAATAAATTTTGTTTTTGGTTTATAAATTTTCTCATTTTTATGATTTTTTGGTGGAATAAAACCTAAACCCTTCTTTTTGAAATTATTGTTATGGTTTGGTTTCTTTCGATAACCCAAACCAGAACCGTTACCCTTTTTCTTGTTTAATTTTTGTTGAACTCTTGAAGTGTATTTTTTAGGTTTTTTATTAAGAATTACATCTTTTATTTCAGAAATATTAATGTCTGTTAATTTGAAAACCTTGTTAACCATTTCAGTTTTAACACTACTTATTGGAAATTTTTCATCAGAATATAATTTGTTAGAGTCATTCAAAGTATATGCTACTTTGAATGTTTCGTCATTCAAATTATTTTGTGACATCAGAAATTCTTTATTGTAAACCCGTTTGACCGGTGAACTCGAGCTTTTGTTAACGAACTCGACTTTTCAGATTTAGACTCTGACTTTGACTCTTCATCTTTATCCAACACCTGATCGACCACTTTCTTAATTAACTCGAACTCATGATCAGTGTCAGACGCTGTGAAGGTAACATCAATATCATTGTTGGATCGTCGTGTGACCCTAACGAGTCAATATGAAGAGTTCAACATCAAAAACAAAGGCGGAATCAGTGAATTTGACGTAACACAACTTGTTTACCTTCTAATTATCTTCTTTTATTGATTTCCAGAGCTTTTACAATTCAGATAACAATCTGGCAGCACCTCGGCTCTGAAACACAACTTCTAATTTTGTTCTAAATGACACAGCATGAACAGGTATTTATAGGAGTTTAATTCCGCTTGAAACTGACTCACGCGGAATTACGAGTTCAAACGGAATTAGTTAATTCTGTGCGGAATTACCTAATCTCGCATGAAACCTTAATTCCGTTTGACACTTCGGCACTTCGGCAGCACCTTTTGCTCTGGAATCAGAATGTTCCAAATGAAATGCCAAGACCTCCTATATATAAGGAAGCCCAGTCCGCACGAATAGCCTCATGCGACCTGGTCCAGGTCGTGCGAACTGGCCAGTTCGCACGAACTGGTCACTTCGCATGAACCTGCTGGTTCAGCTCAGTTTCCTGTTTCTCTCGAACTACGCGTCTTGGCCTATCTATTCTATTACAAGACTCGATACAAGACGAAGTTGGCAGACATATGCACCAACAAACTCCCCCTTGGATGTTGACGAGTCTTCAGTACGAGTCTTCAGTACGTCGAGTCTTCAGTCTTGATCAGTCTTCACGCTCTTTCCAAAGTATCTGACACTGTAAGCATCCTTCAATCTATATCTACTTTTCTCTCTTACTCTTCCAGAATCTGAATCTGGCTCTTTTAATCTTCAAACTCCCCTTTGCTAACAGACTCCCCCTTAAGTTGTTCCGGGATCGTAATCTGACATAGCTCTCGTTCTAGAATCGTAACCTGGCTCAAACTCTGCTCAGGCTTAGACACGGGGATCTAGTTCTACAACTTTTACAGGTTCAGGTACGTCTCCTGGCTCTCTGTAGCAACAGGATCAGAAATCTGGCTCTTATCTGCATATCCTCAGGAGTCGAAACCTAGCTTTTCAAAGCTTTTACCTGCATAAACTCTACCCGAAAGTAAGTTTTTTTATTTATAAAAATTTTAATCTCTGATTAACCACAAGTTGACATTCAATTGTGAAATTTACTTTTGTAGAAATCATTCAACATCAACAATAGTTATATCAAGTTCAAATTAGTAACCTTGATTAACGAACACTGATTTTAACTTCACTTTTCATTTCACACACACTCCCAACCCACTGTTGTTCATCAAGTTTAGCACTCGGAATTTTGAAAATCAGCTGTTCAACATCAGTTGTCAAAAATAAGATGAAATAATTTTTTTTTCAAAATTTTATGCTAAAATACATTCTTTTTGGATTTTTTCTTTAAAATGAAAAGCAGTAAATAAATATTTATAGATAATATTTTTGTGAGTTTGTGTAGGAGGATCATATCAGTTTTTGAGACAAATCACTAACACTGTTGAGCTTTAAACACTTTAAGTTCTAAACGATTCACTTAGATTGTCAGTATACTGATCCACTTAAATTTTCACACAAAGTTCAATTGTTTCGAGATACGAGATTAGTGTTTTAATGAACTGAACTTATTCGCGTGTTCCACCTAAGAATATACTCCCGTATCCAGACTCCTATATTCAGTCTTACAGGTGAATGTACACTAATGATATCTGTAAACGGGTGATGCGAGACCATGAGAGCTCAGGTTAGAACTTCCGTTCAGAAAAAGAGATGATAGCTCGACTTTTAGGTATGTCCCTTTTGGGGATCTTTTCTTCAACAGCACATAATTAGCATTTTTCAATGTTTTATCATTTTTTATGCTGAGGGTAAGTTTATGATTAAAGCAGTGCAGAGTATTATACGAGGACTAGGCTATTGCTTCCGCAAAATCAAAAGCCCCGGTATAATACCCCAGATATCATCACGCACAAAGACCTAGTATGTCAGAAATAGAAAGCATTTCAAACAAGATTTCAGGGGTTACCTATGTATCCGAGAGATGTTCCCCACGAAATAAGTAAGTATTTGATATTTAGGTTTATATCTCGAAATCAATCTATTAAATGTGTAAAAACCCACTAGCACATCATCAGTGAGATCGTTTATCACATTTTTAACCTTCCAATTCTTTAGCATGCTGTGATTGTCCACTGATGTACTATCATTTCCTCTTTTTCACAACAAAACTCAATTTTGATTTGTTGATGTTTTTGGTTTTTTTTTAGATTTTATCATGCTTTTGGCTTTTTAGATTTTATCATGTTTTTGGCTTTTTCAAATTTTTCAAAATTTATAAATTTTTTACTCCCCCTAAAATCAAAAATATGTTTCAATTTTTGATTTTCCGGGAAAATTTGAAAATGAACACAATAAACTGTACAAATAAACTGACAAACTGACGTGAATTGCTTCAATTCGCCATCCACTTGGCGTAAACAATCAGAACTCCCCCTGACAACAAACTATTTTCCCATTATGATTTCAAAAAACTTAAGTTTGTTTTAATCAAAATGGTTTTTCCAGAAAATTAGTTTTGTTTGTCATTTCACAAACATGGGGTTTCATCACATTGTTTTTATCAACCACTTGTAAAAACTATCATTTGACATTTTTTAAACATCCTCATTTGGTTTAACAATTTTTGATTCATAAAATTCTTTTACTCCCTTCACCTTACCATCAGTCATTTTTCAAAAAATATGTAGCACTTTTCCGTTAAAAGCTTTTTCATCATCAAATTCTTTCACATCAGCGAAGAATTGATCTGAAATCTCAAACTTACCAACTTTTGATTTCAAATTTCCGTTTGACAATGGTGGAAAATTTTCATCATCCATTGTTGGAACGGAATTCTCATCTTTTTGCACAGCAAATGACTCCTCTGACTTTGACGAGTCAGATTCATTGTCAGAAACAACCTCTGGTGTTTTCACCACCCACTTTTGTTTATTTAAGTTTGCTCTTCTTTTGTAAAACTGTTTCGAACTTTTACCAACTTCGAAAGTCGAATTTTTAAACTCTTTAAATTTCTCTGTTGGTTGTTTCGTTTTATCAACACATTTTTCTTTCAATTTAGAGTTAGAAGAAACTACCTGTTTTGTGTTGGTTGGTTTTGGGCAATTCCAAGCAATATGTCTAACCTCTTGACATTTGAAACAGGTTCTTCTTTCAACTCTCTGCTCAGATTCTTTCAACATATTCTTTTTCTTTTCAACGAGAAACTCCTTGTTTGACTGTCTCTATAACGGTTTCTCCTTCTCCTCTTCAGAACTTGCTCCTGAAACAAATTTTGTTTTTGGTTTATAAATTTTCTCATTTTTATGATTTTTTGGTGGATAAAACCTAAACCCTTCTTTTTGAAATTATTGTTATGGTTTGGTTTCTTTCAATAACCCGAACCAGAACCGTAACCCTTTTTCTTGTTCAATCTTTGTTGAACTCTTGAAGTGTATTTTTTAGGTTTTTCAGTAAGATTTACATCTTTTATTTCAGAAATATTAATGTCTGTTAATTTGAAAACCTTGTTAACCATTTCAGTTTTAACACTACTTATTGGAAATTCTTCATCATAATATATTTTGTTAGAGTCATTCAAAGTATATGCTACTTTGAATGTTTCGTCATTCAAATTATTTTGTGACATCAGAAATTCTTTATTGTAAACCCGTTTGACCTGTGAACTCGAGCTTTTGTTTGACGAACTCGACTTTTCAGATTTAGACTCTGACTTTGACTCTTCATCTTTATCCAACACCTGATCGACCACTTTCTTAATTAACTCAGACTCATGATCAGTGTCAGACGCTGTCAAGGTAACATCAATATCATTGTTGGATCGTCGTGTGACCCTAACGAGTCAATATGAAGAGTTCAACATCAAAAACAAAGGCGGAATCACTGAATTTGACGTAACACAACTTGTTTTCCTTCTAATTATCTTCTTTTACTGATTTCCAGAGCTTTTACAATTCAGATAACAATCTGGCAGCACCTCGGCTCTGAAACACAACTTCTAATTTCGTTCTAAATGACACAGCATGAACAGGTATTTATAGGAGTTTAATTCCGCTTGAAACTGACTCACGCGGAATTACGAGTTCAAACGGAATTAGTTAATTCCGTGCGGAATTACCTAATCTCGCATGAAACCTTAATTCCGTTTGAAATGATATATGTCCATTTCAAGCGGAATTACCCAAAAACACCGTTTTCTCGATTTTCGTGCCCTGATCTCTCTAATACAATACAAGACTCAATAAAGACGAAGTTAACAGACATCATTGCACCAACAGAATCCCCCTTGGATGTTGACGAAGTCTTTAGCATCCTGTCTTCAGTCTTTAGTCTTGATTTATCGCTCTCTGTCCTAAATTGTCTTGAACTTCTAAAGCATCCTTCAATCTTCTATCTTCAAACTTTAACTTTCAATCTCCCCTTTGAATGTTGATGCAGAATGTAGACTCCCCCTTTCGCAAACTCCCCATCTCGATAAGCTGAGACTTGAATTATGGTTCAAACTTTGACATTTTCTTTACCATGTGGATCTTGACTCATGTTTCCTGTTTCTCAAACACATAACATTATAATCTATTCAATCTTAAACTCTTTTTAACTGTTCATCAGTTTTAGAAATCCACTTAAGTATTCAAGTCCAAGTTAATGACCCTGATTACTCAATTTATCTACCAAGTTCAACTTAATGACCTTGGTTGATCTGTGACAAAAACAAACTGATTTTTGTTCAACATTTTCAAATATTTTCTGAAAATTACAAGTTTCAAGTTAATGAACTTGTTTTGACTTTACATTTTCTCAATTATCATGTTAAGCTCCTAACTCATCATCCAGCTTAGAATCTTTCTGCATCTGCTCCAACCTTCTGAATCTGAAGATCAACTCCCCACTTTGGTTTGTCAGAAAATAAAGCAAAAATGAAAAATCTTTTTGGATTTTTTTTAATAATGACTCTAAACTAGAAATGAATTTCAGAAATGAAATGCAGTAAAAGTAAACTATTTACAAACATATTTTTGGTAAGCGTGTTAGGAAATCATATCAGCTGATGACAAGTTACTAGCACCGTTAAGCTTAATAACATACTAAGCCTTAAACAATTCACTTAGATTGTCGATATGCTGATCCTCTTAAACTTTCATACAAACTACAATCTGCTCAAGATACGATTTAGGTGAATTAATGACCTAAACATATGTGTGTCCCACCTCTTGAATATACTCCCGTATCCAGATCCCAATATTCAGTCTTACAGGTGAGTATACCTAGATGATATCTGTTAAAGGGTTAAATGTGAAACCGTGAGAGCTCAGGTCAGAACTTCCGTTCAGCAGAGAGATGACGGTTTGACTTTAGGTGTGTTCCCTTTTAGAGAATCTTTTCTTCAACAGCACATGATTAGCATTTTGCAATGTTTCATCATTTTTTATGCTGAGGGCAATGCTATATTTCAAGCAATGCGTAAAGTATTATACGGGGACTAGGCCATTGCTTCCGCAAAATCAGAAGTCCCGGGATAATACCCCAGATATCACTGAGTATAAAGACCTAATATCTTAGAAAGAGGGACCTTTCAAACAAGATTTCAAGGGTTACCTATATATCCAAGATTTGTTCCCCACAAAATAAGCAAGTTTGAATTTTAGGTTTATATCCCAAACAAGATTTACTGAATGTATAAAAACCTATCGACACATCATCAGCGAGAATGTTTAAAAACTTTAAAACTCTCCATTTCTTTAGCGTACTGTAACTGTCAAGCCGATGTACTATCATTTTCCCTTTTTACACAAGCTCTTTTTCAGTTTTCTATTGTTTTTTTTTTAATTTTGAAATTTTCTCATGTTTTTGGATTTTTTAATTTTTTTTACTGTTTTTGTATTTTCTGAAAATATAATACTCCCCCTAAATACCAAAACAAGTAAAAAATCGACAAACCATTGCAGATTGTTTCTCAACATCATCATCTACAATATTATCCTCATCAACGCCAATAATCTCATCCGACACCGATAAAAGCTTTATACCATTTAGTTTTAAAAGATATTTAAAACGAATTTTGTCAAATGTTTTGGTATGTAAATCAGCTTTCTGTTCGTCAGTGTGGATTTTCTCAATTCGTATCAACTTCTTCTCGAAGCAATCTCGGATGAAGTAATGACGAATTTCGATATGTTTCGTTTTAGTGTGATGAACAGGATTTTTTGTTATACTAATCGCTGCCTCATTATCAACAAAGATAGGGGTGTTAAGAAATGGCAAACCGTAGTCGCGCATCTGTTGCTGGATCCACAAGATCTGAGAGCATCAACTGCTAGTAGATACGTACTCAGCTTCACATGTGGATAGAGCCACAGAGGTCTGCTTCTTACATTGCCAGGTGACCAGACGTGGTCCGAAAAACTAACAACCCGCAGTTGTTGATTTCGCGTTAACTTTGCAGCTTCCGTAGTCGGAATCAGAATACCCTTCGAGCATGAAATCGCCTGTTTTTGGATACCACAACCCTAGTGATGGAGTTCCTTTCAGGTAGCGTAATATCCGTTTCACAATCACCATGTGCAAAGCTTTGGGGCTTGACTAAAACCGTGCTGCGAGGCACGTTGGATACATGATATCGGGTCTTGAAGCAGTTAAGTACATCAACGATCCGATCATGGAACGATACATAGTTTCATCTACCCTGTCTCCGGTGAGATCTGGGTTTATCCCATGATTCATCGCTAAAGGGGTTGAAGCTGGAGTAGATCCTGACATCCCAAATTTCTCTAAGATATTATGAACATACTTCGTCGGGTGTATGAAAATTCCCTCAGGTAATTGATCAACTTGAAGTCCCAAGAAGAATTTCATCTCCCCCATCGATGACATTACGAATTTTTGCTTCATAACTTTTTCAAAGTCTTTGCACAAACTTTCATTCGTTGACCCAAATATGATGTCGTCCACGTATATATGAACTATTAAAAGATGTCCGTCGACCTCTTTGGTGAAGAGAGTGGCATCCACTTTTCCACGGATGAAGCTGTTGGCTAGTAGGTGTTGAGACAATGTCTCGTACCAAGCTCTCGGGGCCTGGTGTAAACCATACAACGCCTTATCCAGTAAGTAGACCTTGTCTTTGTGGATTGGGTCGGTAAAGCCCGGTGGCTGTCCGACATATACCTCCTCTTTTACCTTCCCGTAGAGAAACGCCGATTTCACATCTAACTGAAAAACTTTAAATCCCTTCCACGATGCAAATGCCAGAAAGATTCTAGTCGTGTAGGATCGGATTCTGACCCGAACGAGTCAATCAGAGGAGTTTGATCAGATACAGGTGCGGAAAACAAGTACCTGACATAGAAACAGCTAGATATTCTCTTAATTCTCTTTGTTGATTAATTTGACAGCGTTTACAATCAGTTCTCACACCGGCAGCACCTCGGTATGGAAATCTGGAAGTTACAAATGAGGTCCTCTTATACGGTATATATAGGTGAGTAGGTCCTCTTTTATGGACGTGACGAATAAGTGGACCTACTATGTACGAATAAGTGGACCTACTTTGTACGAATAAGAGGACCTACTATGTTCGAATAAGAGAACCTACTATGTACGAATAAGTGGACCTCCTCTAACCTCGTAAAACGCGCCCTAATCTATACAATACAATGAAAGACTCGATCTAAGACGAAATCAACAGATGTAGTGCACCAACAAGTCGCTTCTAGTCAAGCCACGGGAGCATATACTTCCGTGAAATCTATACTCTCCTGCTGACTAAAGCCCTGAACTACGAGTCGAGCTTTGTTTCGAATAATAACCCCTCGATCATCTCTCTTGCATTTAAACACCCATTTTATGTTAATTTTCCTGTGACCATCAGGAAAATCTACTAACTTCCACACTCCTAACTTCTCAAACTGACTCAACTCTTCTTGCATAACATTGACCCAAGAATCTTCAGTTATCGCCTCTTTGTATGTTCACGGTTCGATCTGCGAAATAAAACAACTTAGTGAAAACTCAGTATGCAAAGGTGCTACTGTAGAATAAAAACAAGTAAGGCCTTGGTCAATTTGTCGTCTTGCGAGGACGCCTGACTGCAATTCTCCAATAATCAACTCCTCTGGATGGTATGAAAGAGTTCTTGGCATCGCCTCACCTGGAACATCTACCTCGCCTTCCAAATTAGTGATATTTTGGTCTACGTCTTGTTCACCGACTGGATTTGTTTCACTTGAAATCTGGATCAGCTCCCCCTCAAAATCTGAATCACCATGATCAAAAACTGGCATGTTATCAGATTCTAAATTCTCATTGAGTGCCGTCTGGTTATCAGGAGCATGTTCTTGTTCTGAAGATTGTTGATTATCATCATGTTCACCAGCATTGCTTCGACCGGCTTCATCATCATTTGAAGTTTGCCGTGGTCTTCTAGAATATTCAGCTGGAAACCTTTCTCCTGATGACTCATACTCTCTCAGAATATCCAACTCATCAAAGAACTCCATTTCTTCCTCTGTTTCTTCTTCCATGTCAAACGAATCCCACAAAGTATCGTAATTAAATCGCCATGAATCTCCTGGATTCTGTGGTGGCATTGAGTAGCCTTGACATTCAACATTATGCGCCTTAATAATCCGCTTCAAGCTTGGAACAAAGACACGTCTTAGTGGAATTGAGTAACCTACAAATATCCATTCGATGCTCTTTGGACCAAATTTACCAAAAGGCTCTAGAACTGTGCAGGGAGACCAAAATGGTTCTAAATACTATAAGTTCGGCTTGCGGTTGTTGATCAGCTCGAAACATGTCTTGTTGAATTTCTTGATAGTGAGAACCCGATTGAGCGTATAGCAAGCGGCTGACACTGCTTCTGCCAAAAAATTAATTGGTAGCTTGGAATCAGCAAGCATCGTCCTGGCCGTTTCAATTAGTGTCTTGTTCTTTCTTTCAGCTACTCCATTCTGTTGTGGAGTGTAAGGAGCACTAAATGCTCTAAATTCATACAATATACCTCTCTCATCACAATATTCTTCCATCTTGCTATTCTTAAACTCAGTACCATTGTCACTTCTGATTCTTCTGATTTGAGTTTGGTACAAGTTTTCAGTCTTTCTGAACAATGCCATCAAACTTTCAAACATCTCATCGTTCGACTTCAGAAATGATACCCAAGAAAATCTGGAATAATCGTCAGTTACTACAAGACAATAGAGATCACCAGTTATACTTTTGACGTTCACTGGACCAAACAAATCCATATGTAGTCTCTCTAAAGGTCTTGAGACTGAATTGACTTTCTTTTGAGGGTGTGATTTCTTCTTCTACTTGCCTTTTATGCAGCTAATGCACTCCCCTTCCAGATGGAAACTTTTCAAATGAACACCAGTTACTAAATCATTGTGCACCAGGTGATTCATTTTTTGTAGGTGAATATGACCCATCTTTCTGTGCCACAACGTCGATTCTTTTTCCGTTGCTCTTGACATGAAGCAATGAGCCTGACCCGTGGTAGTAGTAGCAACACTCATGTCCAACACGTACAGATCATTGACTCTAGGTGCTCTCATGAGAACCCACTCTTCGGGAACAACAAATCCTGGTTTCAAGATCAAACATTCTGTCTGTGAAGTGCGTTGTATACTTTCTATCACAGATTTGAGAAATACTCAGCAAATTGTTCTCCAGCTCGGCTATGTAATTCACTCTTTCAAATGTAACAATTCCATTCGATAAAGTTCCTTCACCGATAATTCTACCTCCTTGATTTCCTGCAAAACCCACGTAACCTCCATTAAACCCTCTAACATCGTACAGCAGGGTCTTCTTCCCCGTCATGTGCCGAGAAGCTCCACTATCCATAATCCATCGCGAAACAGATCTTGGAAGCTCCTGCACAAATCACAAACGCTTAGTTAGATTTTGATGCCACCCAAGCCTCTTTTGACTCAGGTAGCTGGAAATTAAGAACCGTTCTTTTGGTGAATAATGGTGGAAAATTCTTGTCATTCATTTTTAAGCTCTCTTCAGATCCAACCTCATCCTCTTTGTATAAGAAAAACTCATCTTTAGGAGGTTGACCAGATGGTTGATCTTTCTTTTGAACATTGTTCTTCTCAGACTTTAGCATTTTTTCTTCAAGTTTCTCATAATAATCCAAAGGAACATTCATCTTTACCGGTGTAGTAGAAGATGATTGTTTTTCTGACTCTGAAACTGTTGGTTTTGAAGAACTTGTTTTCTTTTCAACAACTTTTGGCTTTCATGTTTGTTGAGATGATGAAACCCGTTTGTAAAACTTGTCATTTTTAGTTACCATTTTCTTTACAGGTTCAGTTTTGACTTTGGTGTTGTCATTTTTCAAAACCTTTTTCTCGACAACCAATGGAGCTTTGCCCTTTTCAACAACTTTTCTTTTCTGAATCTCAACAACTTCAGTCTTAGGCTTCAAGTTGGTACACTTTCGTGCAATATGTCCAACTTGATTGCATTTGAAACATGTTCGGGTGTCAACTACCCGACTTGTGCCTTCAGACTGAGGCTGTGAGGCCTTCTTCTCAAAGAATTCTTTGTTTGATTTTGAAAAAATTTTAGACTCTTCATCAGAAAGTGAACTCAAACTTGAACTTTTCACAAACACCTTTTTCTCAGCAAATCTTCTGTTTTGAACATTCTTTTTTCTGATAATTCTTACCACCCTGATATCCACCCGACCATTTGTTTTGATTGTTGTTATAAAAACACAGAGGTACAACAGGTTTCTTGTAGTAAACTTTATCTTTTTCAAAATTCATTTGACTCTTTGTCTGATTTAAATTTTTTACTTCAGACAGATCAATTTCAATCAATTTGAACACATTTGTCAATTTAGCAACATTAACATTCTCCAGTGGAAACTAAGAATCCGAATACAACTTATCCGATCCCGACATCTTGTACATGACAAGAGTAGGTTCTTCATTTAAGTTGTGTTTGGATTTTGGTTTTGGAATGTATTTGTCCAAGAAACATTCATCTTCCTCAGTAGTGTCACTTTCAGACTTTAAAACTTTTTCAACCACACTTTTCACAACTTTAGATTGGACACTATCTTCATCGGAAGATGAAGTGAATGTGACATCAATTGAGTCTGGAAGTTTCACCTCATTTTCATCTTCATCATTAACCAACCCTGATTGTTTCTTTGAAAAATTATTTAGAACTGGTGGTGGAACTTGATGATAACCCACCCCGGTTCCATCAGAATATACATCTTCGCCTGCTTTGTTCTTTCCAATTGGTTTAGGGACAATATGTTGGAGAACAAAGCTTGCGGAGTTGTAACTACTCAGTTTCAACTGAATGCGTTCATTTTCAATTTTAGCTTCTTGAAACTGAAGCTTCAACTTAGCAATTTCATCCAGTTGCTGGTTGATTAACTCCTCTTTCACTCTAAGAACTCCTGACAGTTGAAGATTCTCTTTTGTTTTCTTACCATTTCTTTCATCAGAATCTTTAACCGTTCGTTTTAGCTTCTCAAATTTTTCTGAAATCTGACGATTTTCAAAAATTAACTTTTCGTTTTCTTTCCTAATTTTTTCTATGTCATTTTTATCATTTTCAATTTTCTCAGTTAATTCTTTTAATCTGTCGTTCGAAGCTTTCAACAATTTGTCACGGTTTAAGATCTGATCTTCAACACTTCTGACTCTACCAGTCAGTTCTTCAACTTTCTTACCACTGAGGTAAGTGATTGTACTACAAACTTTGCACTCTTTCATCCAATTTTTGCAGTCGTTCTCAGATTTAACTTTCTTACCTGACTCATGTGTATCATTTGAACTGACCTTATCTTTGGACTCAGTTCTAGTACCAGAATCTACCTCTAGTTCTTTTGCAGCAAGAACTTTTTCAGCCATCTTCTTCAAGTTTTCAGCGGTGAATTCTTGTGATGTATCAATGATCCCATCATCAATCTTCTTTGTCTGCTGCTCGTTTTCTTTCTCTTTTTCTGTCTCATCAGTTTCTCCTCCTCCCCACCATAATTTTTGCCAACCTTCTTCTTCTTCAGCAATTTGTTGAATCATAGTATCAAGACTAATAGACTTTGGATCAACAGCAATGTTTCCTATGGGATCAAGATAACATTCTCTATCAGCATCCCATCTCTTCAACTTTTTAGCTTCATTGAATGTAGAAGACATTCTGATCATCCTGGTTTGAGCTTTCATCTTTCTGTTGACGAATTTAACTTCTTCTGTTCTGCTGTCTCTGAATGGAACATGCTTTGCCACAAACGCATATCCTACCGCATCCTCCTCTGGTAGCAATTCGCTCCTGTCAAAACCTTCATCATCATGAATAACAGCAAGAGCTCTGGATTTTTCTTTGGGGGTATCTTCAAGCTGCTTCATTCTTGGCGGTTCTGATTTGTTCTGATGATAAATTGCTCTTTTGTAGTAATCTTCACGAAATGGATTTGCAGTATCATCATCTGGTGCGTTACGACATTCTCTTTTGAAATGTCCTTTTTGTTTACACCTGAAGCACGTGACTTTTGATTTGTCAAAGCCAAGTTTTGTGGACGGCCCTCCGATTGAATGTCTACCAGTAATCTCCATGAACCGTTGTGCTCGTCGGACTGCACTAGCCATACACCACCTGATGTCGATCAACTCCATCTCCTCTGGGTCGATCTGATCGTAGTCCTCCTTGGTGAGGTTAGTGTTCCCAATCTTGCCTGCCACAAGGCTCTCATATGACTCTTGCACAGAAGCTAAGAACACCATCTGCTGCTTTGCGGATTCTTCACTGAAATTTTGAGCATTCTTTAAATCCACAGGAATGTTACATTGAAATAAGTTCTTTGAGGCTGATTGGCTTGAAGTTGATGAAGAACCACTATGAAAACCACTGCTCGAACTCTCTTTACTTGATGTGTTAGAATTTTCTGTAGAGAAAGCTGTCTTCAGAGACACATTCTTGGGAATCATACTTTTTGGATAGTACAGCTCCACATTCTGCTGATATGAGGAGTGATTGACTTTGTTTGATTTCTTCATCTCCAACTCATGACTCTCCAGTCTTTCAATCAACAAATCAACCGTCAGATCCTCTGACTTGATTGTATTCTTCAACATCAAAGCAAAGTATTGCCAATCCATCTCATCCGACAACGAGTCAAACAATTTGTCAACTAATTCTTCTCGAGAATACACAACTCCGTGTCTTGCCAGCTCCAACTTCAAGTGCCCAAATCTCTCAATCATCTTAGAAAAAGATTCATTTTTTAAACAACCAAATAAATCAAACTCTTTTCTTAACAGTTTCTTTTTGTTTTTTACTATCTCAGCACTACCCACACATTTCACTCTTAATTTTTCCCAAAGATCTGTAGCATTTGTGTACTCAATCAAAGATATTATGTCGTCTCTGACAGACTGATGAAGCAATGCAATGCACTTTTGTTCAGCAACAAAATTTTCTATATCTTCAGTTTGTGTCAGATTTTCACCATCTTGTCCTCCATTATTGAATCCATTCTTTAAACTTTTCCAGCTTGGATACGCAAACGCTTTCAACCACTCTTCAAATCTTTTGGCCCTCCTATTGTACTCTTCAATCGCCATCAACTTTGGAGGTTTGTTATACGTACCATATGCACTCTCCATACTTAAAGCATCAGACAAAGTTTTCTTCGCACTCAGAGTGTTCTCATTGGTGTTGTTTGAAGTATCATCTCCGGTGTTTCCCGCGAAAGCAAACATGTAACTGAAAGGATTCATAAACTCGTCCATACTTATGTACCTGAAATAAACAACAAACACTTAGACAAATTTTTGAAATTTTGAAAAGTCGGTTTCAAACGGAATTAGTTCGAGCGGAATAGCTTAAACGGAATTAGCGTGTTCACACGAAATATAGTTTTCAAACGAAATTATCAAACAGATTTTAATTCCGTGCAAAATTAGGTCAATTTCAAATGGGATTAAGTCTCTTGAAATGAAATTAGCTACTTTGAAGCGAAATTAGTAATTCCGTTTGAACGTTTCAAACGAAATTAGATTTCGTGTGAACTTGACTGCAATTTTCAAGCGAAATTCGACTCAATATGTAATTCTGTGCGGAATTATAATGAATATTTCAAACAGAATTACGATGACGTCAGCATTTTCGATCTGTTTTACAAGCGGAATTAGCAATTTTATCAGATTTTGTTCGAATTAAGGTCCAAATCTTTCAAGGATTAGTTAGAACTATGTTTCGCTTGATATATGTGAGTTTTAAGCCATTTCAGCTGTTAAATTTTGTTCAAATCAGAAAAGAATGAGTAGAAGTGAGAGAATCCGATGAAATCAAGCTGAATTGGTATGAACTCCTCGTCCTGAGCTCTGATACCACTTGTTGGATCGTCGTGTGACCCTAACGAGTCAATATGAAGAGTTCAACATCAAAAACAAACGCGGAATCAGTGAATTTGACATAACACAACTTGTTTTCCTTCTAATTATCTTCTTTTATTGATTTCCAGAGCTTTTACAATTCAGATAACAATCCGGCAGCACCTCGGCTCTGAAACACAACTTCTAATTTCGTTCTAAATGACACAGCATGAACAGGTATTTATAGGAGTTTAATTCCGCTTGAAACTGACTCACGCGGAATTACGAGTTCAAACGGAATTAGTTAATTCCATGCGGAATTACCTAATCTCGCATGAAACCTTAATTCCGTTTGAAATGATATATGTCCATTTCAAGTGGAATTACCCATAAACACTGTTTTCTCGATTTCCGTGCCCTGATCTCTTTAATACAATACAAGACTCAATAAAGACGAAGTTAACAGACATCAGTGCACCAACAATCATCTGGTAATCCATTGATAGAATCGGTGTTAGTGCATGCATCTGTCGACTTCGTCTTGTATCGAGTCTTAGTCTAGATTGAATCGATCAGGGCACGTTGGTCGAGAAAATATCAGATTTTAGGTTGTTTAGAAGCTGATTTCGCTTGAAGAGCTAATTCAGCTTGAAATGACATTTTGTCGGTTTCAAGCGGAATCACAATGTTGCTATTCCGCTCCAACTAGTTCATGTACCTTTCGAGCGGAATCAGGCTAACTATATATAGTCATTCTGAGCAAAATCATTGTAATGTTCTTGATTTCCATACCGAGGTGCTGCCGGTGTGAGGTTTGATTGTATTTGCTGTCAGATTAATCAAATCAGTGTTTAAAGTGAAGATAAAGCTGTTTCTACCTTTGTTTCTTAGTTTTCACCTCTGAAACAAAGTAAAACTCCTCTGAACGACTCGTTCGGGTCAATTACACGATCCTACAAGTGGTATCAGAGCTCAGGAGGAGGAGTTCTGCAGATTACAGCTGGAATTGATTGCATTTTCTTTCTTCTACACCTTCTTTATTCATCAAAACAAATTTTAATGGTTAAAATCGGCTAAATTAAAAAATATATGGTGTAAAAGTGCATGTTAACAAATCCTTAACAGTTTGAAACTAATATACGGCCTAAAAGTGACTGAAATGGACCTTCGAACAGATTCCGCTCCAACTTACATTATTTGATTCCGCTCGAGATCTTGTTTCCGCTTGGTTGATTCCGCTCGAATTTACCTGTTTCCGTTTTAAAAGTGAGATTCCGCTTGAAAGGATTCAAGCGAAATCAGAGAGTTAGTCTTTTATCAGATTCCGCTTAAGAGGTCCTGGTGATTCCGCTCCAGAGGGTATAATTTGAGATTTCGCTTGAAACAGACATAGTTCAGATTCTGCTTGAACCTGAATTTGGGATTCCGCTCGAAAAATCAGTTTGTTGATTTCGCTTGAAAAAGGAAATCTGTTATTCCGCTTGAATTTGTTCTCTCGTTATTTCGCTCGAAAGTTACTGTTTTTGGAAAAAGTGTTATCAAATCATGGAAAACGAGTTCTACAACGCGTTTGCATCATCTCTGACTACTCCGGCTTCCATTGCTTAGAATATGAATTTGGAAAACGAGACCGGAACATTACAAAAGCCCCCGAAACTGATGAGTATAGAAGAGTACTACGGGTGGAAAGACAGATTCGAAAACTGGGTTCAGGCAAATCATCTGAGATCATGGGAATGTATTCTGAAGAAGTATGTCTTACCACGTACTGATTTGCAAGTTATCAAAGAACTCTCGGAATTTTCTGACAAAAAACGTGAGATGTACAAAGCTGAAAAAATGATGATCAGTCTGCTTCAGCAAGCCCTCAAAGAAGACATCTTCATACTGCTTCAGCATGACAAAACATCAAAATCGATTTGGGAAGCACTTAAAGTCAAGTTTGAGGGTAGTGAGAATATGATTAAAAGCAAGAAGGCACTGCTCAAGAAAGAGTTTGATCTATTCAGCAGTCTACCGGGTGAAGACACAAAGAAGTTAATTGAACGTTACTGCCACTTAGTTAGATCCATGTCGATGCTGAGCATTACAAAAGATCGGGAAAAGTGGGTAGACAAATTAGCAGACGCTCTACCTCAGAAAGAGTGGGGTACATATTTGATGATCTTGAAGAACACTGGGGTTTATGATGGGTTGACGATTTCTCAGTTCATTGAGAAGATAGAGGGTCAAGATTTGGAACAGCAAAAGACTGCTAGGATGAATAGTCCAAGTGGTCAACAGGATGTGAAAATGTACTACAAAGGAAGTGTTCCAGAAGTTGAAAGAAGCCCGAAAATTCAAACTGCTTTTAGTGCTAGAGATTCATCAGAAAATGTCACACCCCAACCATGTAGGACAACAAACTGTGGCAGAAACATCGGGGAGTGTTGTAACAGAAGCTATTGTTTCACAACCATGGATACAAAATAGTTTTGTTTTATTGATAAAATTAATCATTTCATTGTCTTAACACATAGAACAAACTAGTTTTATATCGTCTATCATAGTTGTTATGTCACTAAGGCCTTGTCCAGATCCTATGTGACGCATGCATCCTAGAAATCAATCAAGCATCAACACCTGAAACATATGTAAAAACTTAGTCAGCAAAGAAATGCTGGAGAGTACATAGGTTTTATAAGAGTATCAGAATCATGCCTCGTTTATATGTTGCAGTACTTTATTAGACTACAAGAGTCAAAATACAAACCTTG
This sequence comes from Helianthus annuus, assembly GCF_002127325.2. NCBI lineage: Eukaryota > Viridiplantae > Streptophyta > Magnoliopsida > Asterales > Asteraceae > Helianthus > Helianthus annuus. The sequence goes on from NC_035439.2 coordinate 20,589,247, forward strand.
TTTTGAAAAGTGTATAGCAACATAGTTAACCAACTCAAATCAAGTTGATTATGGTTTATAAAATCTCGTAGCCATGCTTCTTAACCCCAAAAACATTTGTTTTAGAAAAACCAACTTGTAAAACATCTTGTAAAAATTCGTTAAAAAATCGTATGGTTTATAACCTTTAGAAAACATCGTTTGTGTGACATCGTTTCAAAATCGTTTACCCAAGTGAACTAAATAACGCCAAGGTATGTAATATGTTGAAAACACTTATATATAAGAAGTAGCAGCGGCGTATCTACCATGCTTTCACCATATTACACCCGTCCCGTTATCTATACACTAACCAAAAACCAATCATTTATGCAATTCGTATAACTTGTTCAAATCATTTTCAAATCGTTTCCAAATCGTTAACTCGTTTATATCGTTTAAAATCATCCTCGTTTTAATTGTGAAAACTTATTTATGGTCGTCTCGCTAACAACATTCAAACCTTCGTGACTCGATCACCTCGCTTCTCGCTTCTCGTATTAACAAACCACCAAAGGGTAAGTTAACAAACATCAGATTCAGTCGCTACCCACAACCCCCACACATAACCATGGGTGCAGTGCAATAACGGGATTTGTCAGATCCTATGGTACCATAACCTAATACTGGTCGGCTTGATCAATGCTAATGAATGTCATTTGTTATGTAACTACAACCATCAAGTTTCGTTCACATTATTGAAATCGTTATTAGTTTAGTAAAAATCGTTTTAATCGTTTTTGAAAAACCATCGTTTAAACTTTGAAAACCATTTCGTACATATGAATCACCCCAAAACAATTGAAAGCAGTAAAATAGGGGAACTATGTACTCACATGGAGTGCAAAGTATCTTCAATCAATAGAAATCAAGCAAACTCAAGCAAACCAGAGCAATCAAACAGCACCTAGTAATCGAATCACTAGTCAAACAATAGACGCCTAAATCGGGAGATTGGACAGAATGAAGTCTTGTAAACCAAATGAGTGTTGGAACTCATGTGATATGGTTTAGCAAAGGTTACATCCTAAATTGAAACCTAACCTAAGTGCTTTCGACCCATCACGACCCATTAAGGTAGCTTACGCTACTTTAACGCGTCGTGCGCGCAAAAGCGCGTTCGAGTCGTCTAACTAGTCCTATGACAAGTATTATATGCCAAAACATGTGTAATTATGTTACATAATCAGTTACGTGACAAAAGTTTTGGTTACATATGCTTAGTTACCAATTATGCATGAAAAGGGTATTTTGGTAATTTACCTAAGGCATATAAACTACTTATCATACAACTACCTAAACTAGGTGACAATAAGGTATAAACTCGGAAGGTTATTCCCTATGCTTTTATGGTCACTAAACATGTTTGGTCGGATCCTAATTATCGACCAAACGGGTCGTGTTCGAAAGTCTAAGCGGGTGTTTAGTCCGCTTTGACTTACGACTCTAGACAAGCACTAACTAAAAGTGACGAGCTAAACATGCTAAAACATGTTTAGTTAAGTTAGAAAATAGGTTTGGTATAAAAAAAAACGGTTTTGATACCTAAAAGTAGCTTGGTTACAAAATATGCGAGAATACGCATTCTGGCCGAAGCTACGACTCGCCACTGAGCCTAGATAACGTGGAAATCAGTAGGTATAGTCACTAGGGACTATAACCATCGTGATTACGCTCATGTTATGAAGTTCAAACGAACTTCGCGTTGACCATAAACTGGTCAAAGCAGAAAGTCAAACGCAGTTTGACTTTAAAGATGAAAACGAATGAAAAGAACGAAAGAATACTTACAAAAGGTCCCCGCAAGCTTTGATTTCCCAAGTATTCTCAGGTATGAAGTGGCTAGCACTTCAACTTAGAGAAATCTCAGAAAATCAAGTGTGGGTTTTGCAAGTGAAGGGGTGGGGGGTATTTATAGTATTTCTAGAACCGTTAGGATCGTTTATCGGGAAACGAGATCTAGACCCTCCACTTGGGCCCATTGTTTCGTAATACTAGGGGTACTAGAAAACCATCAAATTTGGCCCATAGAATGCTTAAAAACCAGGTGCAAGTATGAGGAACAGCTGGATCAAGCTATTTGCAACAATCTGCTGAACTGGGCCTCTCACGCGCCCCGCGTAAGGAAACCATAAGGTCTCGCACGGCCCACCTGGCCCTACTATTCAGAAATGACAGAAATGGTCCCTCAACTTGAAAACATGCATTTCGGCTCATTTTTGGCACGTTTAAACCCCGTTAACCTCATTTTAAGGCTCTAAAATGAAGTTAAAGTATGGGGAACTCAAAACATGCTCAAAAATATTTCGGATGTCGGTTCGTTTGGTCGTACGGTCGCGTTATTTGCTTAATTAAGACGGGAGTCGTAACGAACGCAAAAACGATCCAAATTAAGCGACGAATGGAATTTTATCATGCCAAACACTAAAATAAAATATTTTAATGCTTACATAAATTTTTGGATGTCCGGATGTATTCAGAACGAAAGATATGCGCGAAAATGCAAACTTGTGCACTTCTTGACGCTTTTAGTCCCTATTGATCAATAAAGTTTGTTTTAGCATACCGAACCCCTCAAAGCCTATTTCTAAGCTATGTAAAGGTTATTTAGGGTATCTTTAACTTATGATCAAGTTCCGGAATGTTCTTTTCCATACAAATCGGTATAGTTTCGCAGTTTGACATAAATAGTCCCTGCGATCGAACAAACTTGATTTCAACACACCAAACCATCCAACACTTATTTCTAAGTTATGTGGAGGTTATTTAAGGTATGTTAAGCCGATTTCACTATTCCGGAGTGTTTGTTGCATTAATCTGGTTATATTTACGCATCCGTGCGCATATAACCTTCCAGAAAGCGATTTAGAGCTTGAAATCGGAATCGAATTGAATTGAAAATTTACCAAACACAATTACACACATAATAACACAAAACACATATAATAACACCAAAACACATTGCTTTATTGATAACCAACATTGTTTTACATCGCACCACGACTACAGAACACAGTTGTCACAGTCTCCCCTACTTCAGGAAATTTCGCCCCGAAATTTTAACTAGAGGAAGCTTGTGAAAACAAATACGGATATTTCGCCTTCATCTGGTCCTCACGTTCCCAAGTAAACTCTGGGCCACGTTTGGATTCCGAGTGAACGTTTACCAATCGAATCCATTTGTTCTTCAACTATTTGAAAGTACGGTCCACGATCTGCACATGTTTCTCGACAAAGATGCACCGTTTCATCGATTCAGATCTCGTCGAGAAGAATGTGAAGATCAGCTTCAGCTAAACACTTTCGCAAATTGGACACATAAAAAGTCGGGTGAATATCCCAAGCTCTGGAGGCAGCTCTAATCATAACCTCCAAAGTTTGAATCGTTCGCTTAGATTGACTATCTGTTTGGGGATGATAAGCAGTGCTTAGATTCAGTTGGGTTCCCAAAGCAGATTGCATGGTCTTCCAGAAATGAGATAATATTCGAGCATCACGATCAGAAGTGATATCCAAAGGAACACCATGTCGTGATACAATCTCATCAACATAAATCTTTGCAAGTTTATCAGCAGATAGAACCTTGCGAATTGGAATAAAATGAGCTAATTTCATTAATCGATCGATAACAACCCAAATAGCATCATGACCTTTAGATATACGCGGTAACTTAGTGATGAGATCCATCGCATGGCTCTCCCACTTCCAAACCGGTATCTCTGGTTGTACAAGCAAACCAGAAGGTCGTTGATGTTCAGCCTTTACTTTAAGACAAGTTAGGCATTTTGATACATACAAGGCAACATCCTTTTTCATACCAGCCCACTAGCACTGAGTACGAAGATCCTTGTACACTTTATCAGCACCAGGATGGATAGAATATCGAGACTTGAGAGATTCGTCTATTACCAAGGTGCGAAGGTCGTCTTGTTTTGGAATCCACAAACAATCCTTGAAATAGAGCAACCCATCGTCCTTCGTTTCGATTTTAAGCTCAAGCAGATGTGGTAATTCCGTACCCATCAAATTTTGTGAAACACAAAATTGCTGAGCTTGAAGAACACGAGTTTGAAGATTAAATAGCGTTTGGAGCGCTTCTTCTTGTTTGGGTCTCCACTCAAAGGGCATATTCTTTTGAGTCAAAGCAGTGAGTGGAACCGCGATTTTTGAGAAGTTTGAAATAATTCGATGATAATATCCAGCAAGACCAAGAGAAGATCGGATCTCTGTTGGTGTTGTTGGTGTATTCTAGTCTTTAATAGCAACAATCTTGGATGGATCCACATGAATACCCAGCTCATTGACTATATGACCCAAGAATTGAACTTATTTAAGCCAGAATTCACACTTGGACAATTAAGCGAAAAGTTGTTCCTTCTTCAGGAGTTCCAATGTTAAGCGAAGGGGTTGCTCGTGCTCGGCTCGAGACTTCGAATAGACCAGAATATCTTCGATGAACACAATGATGAACTTGTCTAAATAAGGTTTATAGACCCTATTCATTAAGTCCATAAAGATGGCTGGAGCATTCGTCAAACCAAAAGGCATGACTGTGAACTCGTAATGCCCATACCATAAGCGGAAAGCAGTTTTGGGAATATCTTCTTTGAGAATACGAAGTTGATGATACCCAGAACGCAGGTCGATTTTTGAAAAGCATGAAGCATCTTGCAGCTGATCAAAGAGGTCATCAATTCGAGGTAGGGATATCGATTCTTGACTGTAGGCTTATTAAGCTCATGATAATCGATACACATTCGAAAAGACCCATCTTTCTTTTTCACGAAGAGGACAGGGGCTCCCCAAGGTGAAAAGCTCGGACGGATGAATCCTTTATCAGATAACTCTTGAAGCTGCTTCGATAATTCTTGCATCTTCGACGGTGCAAGACGATAAGGCGCTTTTGCAATTGGGTTGACATTGGGTACAAGGTTAAAATGAAACAGGACTTGACGAACTGGAGGCAAACCAGGCAGTTCATCAGGAAACACCTCTGGATAATCCCGAACAGTCGGAATATCCTGAATACTCTTGCTCTTGACTTTCTCCTCGGTGACATGTGCTAGGAAAGCAACATATCTTTTTCGTAGATAGCTTTGGGCTCTTGTTTCTTAAAAGAAACAGGCGTTTAAGGTTCTAGGGGGGGATCACAAGTGATTATAAAAAAATGAAAAAACCACACGAGTGGTTTATTTTTTTGTATTGACATCATCAGGTTGCATCAAACATTCATACAATTGCATTGGTTCAAAAAAAAATAAAAACCATAAATTATTATTTATATAACAACCGCATTGTCTTTAAATGTTAAAAGATAACAACCAGAGGAAATACAAAATACTAATCGTTCACTGCTACATCATTGATTGCCTCATTGATGTTATAAACTCGTCCACATGCTGGATTCACATTGACGTTGACGTTCGCAATCGGGTTTGCATTAGCATTCGCGTTCGCATTCACCGGTCTTGGACAGTTGTTGCGGTAGTGACCAAACTCTCCGCAGCATTCCCTTGAACCGGAGCTTGAACCTGAGCAACCTAATTCTGTCCCAGACGACAAATATTGGCCAAATTCCCAAGCTTACCACACGCCGTACATTGCTTACAAGCTTGCTGTGCAACATGATGACCGTTGCAGCGAGCACAATGTGGTGCGGTACCTGCATACGCCTTCTTCGGAGGAGGCTGAGTCGGTGGGTTCTGATCAGTCTGTGTTGTAACAGCGAAATTCTGAGCATCCTTCCGCTTCCTCAACTTCTTTGTCGTCTCACCTTCCTTATCCTTACCCTTACCCTTACCCTTTTTCTTGTCTTTTCCAGAGTCAATCGCCTTCTTTTTTTTTCACCCTTGTGGGTGAGTTTACCCTTCCTGACTTGAGACTCAGTCAGGGTAGCAGACAACTCGATTGCTTGACGAAGGGTAGTAGGGTTAACACCTGTCACAGTATCCAGAATGGAATCAGGTAAACCATCGATATATCTTTCGATTGCTTTCTCCATAGGGGTAACCATGGTGGGACACAATAGACTGAGTTCTTCAAAACGATCCGTGTACACACGGTGTTCAGCCCCATCTTGCTTTAGATCGTCAAACTCTCGCTCCAAAGCCCGAATTTCGTAACGGGGACAAAACTCTTTCATCATGAGAGCCCGAAGCTCATCCCACGTTTGTGCCAATGCCACTTCGGCACACCTATCACGCATAACACCATTCCACCAGGTAAGCGCTCGCTTCTCAAACACGCTAGAAGCAAATTCAACCTTACGCGCACTCGGACACTGCACATGTCTGAATGTGCTCTCGATACTCTCAAACCACTGCAGGAGCGCAGTTGCTCCTTGCGACCAAGAAAACTTTAGAGGCTTAGCAGAATTGAAGCTCTTGAAGTTGCATGGCGCATTGTTGTTGTTATTATTGTTGTTGAATATCTCGTGGACTTAGGTCACAACGCCTGGAAGCACAGCAGCCACTTACTGAGAAACCAAGGCTGCGATTTCTTCAATAGTGAAAGATTGTGCTTCACGTCGAGGAGGCATTGTCTAATAAGGAAACAAGAGAAATGAGTGAGGTTAAAAAGCAAAAGAGGTATTGAAAATACCGTCAAAACACCAGAAAGGCGATCATTTGTTCGTTACCTCGAACAAACAAACGACACGGAGAGACTAATCAAAGTAAATGGATCACAAATAATGTATCGCCAAAGACATGCTCGCCTATAAGTGGACACTCACCCCAAGAGTTCCCAGGTAAGAGTGACTGGTCTGATACTGCGGATTTGTACGAACACTCTAGCCTTAGACAGAAAACTCAGAGTACAGGCACCCACTCTTCCAGTTTGCACGTGTTCACACTATTTAGACCCAAACTCTGACGAGATTTGAAAACTTAAAGGGTTCAAAACCTTATAACAAAGGGTTCAAAACCTAGTAATCAATCATCCTAGAACGGATGATTAGTTTTCAAAGCGGATTCGAACTTAGCGTTCTCATTGTGGTTATCACCTAAGGATAGGTGACGATATTGTTTTAAAATCTAAACGCAAGAAACTTGCGTTAGGGTCCAAAAAGTTATAGTCTAGGTCAAAGCATTACTAATAACCTAATTCCCTATAACCATTGGCTCTGATACCAACTTCTTCTGTCACACCCCGACCACGTAGGATAACAAACCGTGGCGGGAACGTCGGGGAGTGTTGTAACAGAAGCTATTGTTTCACAACCATGGATACAAAATAGTTTTGTTTTATTGATAAAATTAATCATTTCATTGTCTTAACACATAGAACAAACTAGTTTTATATCGTCTATCATAGTTGTTATGTCACTAAGGCCTTGTCCAGATCCTATGTGACGCATGCATCCTAGAAATCAATCAAGCATCAACACCTGAAACATATGTAAAAACTTAGTCAGCAAAGAAATGCTGGCGAGTACATAGGTTTTATAAGAGTATCAGAATCATGGCTCGTTTATATGTTGCAGTACTTTATTAGACTACAAGAGTCAAAATACAAACCTTGTTTTGAAAAGTGTATAGCAACATAGTTAACCAACTCAAATCAAGTTGATTATGGTTTATAAAATCTCGTAGCCATGCTTCTTAACCCCAAAAACATTTGTTTTAGAAAAACCAACTTGTAAAACATCTTGTAAAAATTCGTTAAAAACTCGTATGGTTTATAACCTTTAGAAAACATCGTTTGTGTGACATCGTTTCAAAATCGTTTACCCAAGTGAACTAAATAACGCCACGGTATGTAATATGTTGAAAACACTTATATATAAGAAGTAGCAGCGGCGTATCTACCATGCTTTCACCATATTACACCCGTCCCGTTATCTATACACTAACCAAAAACCAATCGTTTATCTAATTCGTATAACTTGTTCAAATCGTTTCCAAATCGTTAACTCGTTTAAATCGTTTAAAATCATCCTCGTTTTAATTGTGAATACTTATTTATGGTCGTCTCGCTAACAACATTCAAACCTTCGTGACTCGATCACCTCGCTTCTCGCTTCTCGTATTAACAAACCACCAAAGGGTAAGTTAACAAACATCAGATTCAGTCGCTACCCACAACCCCCACACATAACCATGGGTGCAGTGCAATAACGGGATTTGTCAGATCCTATGGTACCATAACCTAATACTGGTCGGCTTGATCAATGCTAATGAATGTCATTTGTTATGTAACTACAACCATCAAGTTTCGTTCACATTATTGAAATAGGTATTAGTTTAGTAAAAATCGTTTTAATCGTTTTTGAAATACCATCGTTTAAACTTTGAAAACCATTTCGTACATATGAATCACCCCAAAACAATTGAAAACAGTAAAATAGGGGAACTATGTACTCACATGGAGTGCAAAGTATCTTCAATCAATAGAAATCAAGCAAACTCAAGCAAATCAGAGCAATCAAACAGCACCTAGTAATCGAATCACTTATCAAACAATAGACGCCTAAATCGGGAGATCGAACAGAATGAAGTCTTGTAAACCAAATGAGTGTTGGAACTCATGTGATATGGTTTAGCAAAGCTTACATCCTAAATTGAAACCTAACCTAAGTGCTTTCGACCCATCAGGACCCATTAAGGTAGCTTACACTACTTTAACGCGTCGTGCGCGCAAAAGCGCGTTCGAGACGTCTAACTAGTCCTATGACAAGTATTATATGCCAAAACAGGTTTAATTATGTTACATAATCAGTTACTTTGCAAAAGTTTAGGTTACATATGTTAATTACCAATTATGCATGAAAAGGGTATTTTGGTAATTTACCTAAGGCATATAAACTACTTATCATACAACTACCTAAACTAGGTGACAATAAGGTATAACCTCGGAAGGTTATTCCCTATGCTATTATGGTCACTAAAAATGTTTGGTCGGATCCTAATGATCGACCAAACGGGTCGTGTTTGAAAGTCTAAGCGGGTGTTTAGTCCGCTTTGACTTACGACTCTAGACAAGCACTAACTAAAAGTGACGAGCTAAACATGCTAAAACATGTTTAGTTAAGTTAGAAAACAGGTTTAGTATCAAAACAAGCGGTTTTGATACCTAATAGTAGTTTGGTTACAAAATACGCGAGAATACGCATTCTGGCCGAAGCTACGAGTCGTCACTGAGCCTAGATAACGTGGTAATCAGTAGGTATAGTCACTAGGGACTATAACCATCGTGATTACGCTCATGTTATGAAGTTCAAACGAACTTCGCGTTGACCATAAACTGGTCAAAGCAGAAAGTCAAACGCAGTTTGACTTTAACGATGAAAACGAATGAAAAGAACAAAAGAATACTTACAAAAGGTCCCCACAAGCTTTGATTTCCCAAGTATTCTCAGGTATGAAGTGGCTAGCACTTCAACTTAGAGAAATCTCAGAAAATCAAGTGTGGGTTTTGCAAGTGAAGGGGTGGGGGGTATTTATAGGATTTCTAGAATCGTTAGGATCATTTATCGGGAAACGAGCTTCGATCTAGACCCTCCACTTGGGCCCATTGTTTTGTAATATTAGGGGTACTAGAAAACAATCAAATTTGGCCCATAGAATGCTTAAAAACCAGGTGCAAGTATGAGGAACAGCCGGATCAAGCTGTTTGCAACATTCTGCTGAACTGGGCCTCTCACGCGCCCCGCATAAGGAAACCATAAGGTCTCACGCGGCCCGCCTGGCCCTACTATTCAGAAACGATAGAAATGGTCCCTGAACTTGAAAACATGCATTTTGGCTCATTTTTGGCACGTTTAAGCCCCGTTAACCTCATTTCAAGGCTCTAAAATGAAGTTAAAGTATGGGGAACTCAAAACATGCTCAAAATATTTCGGATGTCGATTCGTTTGGTCGTACAGTCGCGTTAATCGCTTAATTACGACGGGAGTCGTAACGAACGCAAAAACGATCCAAATTAAGCGACGAATGGAATTTTATCATCCCAAGCACTAAAATAAAATATTTTAATGCTTACATAAATTTTTGGATGTTCGGATGTATTCAGAACGAAAGATATGCGCGAAAATGCAAACTTGTGCACTTCTTGACGCTTTTAGTCCCTATTGATCAATAAAGTTTGTTTTAGCATACCGAACCCCTCAAAGCCTATTTCTAAGCTATGTAAAGGTTATTTAGGGTATGTTTAACTTATGATCAAGTTTCGGAATGTTCGTTACCATACAAATCGGTATAGTTTCGTAGTTTGACACTAATAGTCCCTGCGATCGAACAAACTTGATTTCAACACACCAAACCATCCAAAACTTATTTCTAAGTTATGTGGAGGTTATTTAAGGTATGTTAAGCCTATTTCACTATTCCGGAGTGTTTGTTGCATTAAACTGGTTATATTTACGCATCCGTGCGCATACAACCTTCCAGAAAGCGATTTAGAGCTTGAAATCGGAATCGAATTGAATTGAAAATTTACCAAACACAATTACACACATAATAACACAAAAACACATATAATAACATCAAAACACATTGCTTTATTGATAACCAACATTGTTTTACATCGCACCACGACTACAGAACACAATTGTCACAGAAAAAATTGATCAAAGTTCAAACAAAAGCAACAGTGGTTTTTCTTCATACCCAAGTGTCAATCCGAAAGATTCAACTACAAGTTTTCATTCTCAAAGCACGAAAACTGGAAATGGTTACGTGATCCAGTGCAACATAGCATTGAATCTTCCAGATGGTCAAAGTTTTTCTGAAGAAGTTGCGAAAGATCACATGGCATTACTTGGATCTGTGTTGCTATCTTATGAAGGATTAGTTGCAGGAAGGATCGGGAATCCTATGCTCACAAAGCAGGATTATGATCAGATAGACGCCGAAGAAATGGAACTAATGGATATCAAATGGTGTCTAGCTAGTGTCCTTAGACGAGCTGAAAAGTTCAAGCTGATTACTGGGAGAAATGACTTTCTTGATGCACATGTTTCTACTTTAGGTTTTGATAAATCTAAAGTTACTTGTTTTCGATGCAGGGAGAAAGGTCATTTCAAAAGAGAATGCAAGAACAGAGAGGCAAATGATGCTCAGAATCCATTTGGAAAAGATGACTACTACCGGAAGGCCATATAACAGCAGGTCGCTCAGCAACAACATCAAGAACCATAGGTGGGTCATGGTAGAAAAGTGATCGAGGATTCAGAGAGAGCATGTCTGGTGGATTTTAACTGGAACAAGTACATATCACCCGAAAGCAAAGCATGTTTAATCAATCAGGATGACGAAAGGGTACATGAATGCTTTAGCTGGGATTTGTTTGTGGATGAAAAAGGAGAGTTTAAAGCATTCATTGCTAAGATTGTGAAAGAACCAGATTTGTTTACCACATGGATGAAATCTATTGGTGAAACTGTGACGTCTGTGGTATCTGATGAAAGCTCACAGAGTGCAGATGAAAGTTCACAAAGTGATGAAAGTTCAGAAAAGGAAGTTGTTTTTGATCAAACACCATCTGATTCTGGATCTTCGGATGATAATTCTGAAAAATCAATCGAGTTTGATCAGTCACAAACTGATGACAGTAGTGATGATGAGGAAGAAAAACATATTAATATTGCAAAATCTCATCTTTCTCCTGAAAGTTATCATTTTTATTTTGCAGAACGTTTAGAGAAGCTAAAGGAGAAACGAGCTGCAAAAGAACAACAGCAAATGGAGCCTGAAAGTGTTGCTCAAAGTGATGAAGTTAAAAGTGTTGCTGAGGAGATTGTTGAGACCAAGCCGATGGATGAAACAGAAAAGGTGACTGAAGCTGAGAAAGTTGTTGAAGTTGAGAAGATTATAGAAGTTGAAAAGATAGTGGAAGTCATCAAACCATGCCAAAAGTGTCTTGAAGCGTGCAAAGAATGCGCAGCTAAAGACGAAAAGCTGGCAGAGTATGAGAAGAAGAAAGAGCAATAACTGTTCAATCTCAATTATGTGAAAGAATCTTACGATGTATTGAATAGAACAGTAACTGGTCTTCAAAAGATGAACTCTGAAAGAGAACAAGCATTAACTATGATGAATGCTGTGATGATGACAAAGCAGAAAGCTATTAATTTCTACATTGAAGAAAGTGCTAAGTGGAAGCAAGAGTTGGACACCGAGAAAATTGAGAATGAGAGAATCAGACGCTTATTGCAGAGTTATTCTAGTTCTGATTATCTTATTGATCAAATTTATCCGACTGTTGCAGGTATGGAAGCTTTTCAAGATGACAAGTGAAAGAAGAAGGATACTGGTAAGAAACCGACTGTTAGCTATAACAAGTGTCCGCCTCCGATCTAAGAAGGGTATTCGCCTAGAAAACCGAATGAGGAGCAAGTTCAAAAAGCAGTCAATATAAAGCTAAAAATCGATACAACTGATGAATTACCAGAAAACATTGACGTTACTTTCACATCGTCTGACATTGATCATGAGTCTGAATTAATCAAAAAGGTGGTCGATCAGGTGTTAGATACTGATGAGGAGTCTGAGTTAAAGTCTGAGTCTGGAGGTTCAAGTTCGTCAGTAAACAGTCCAAAGTCGTCGATTAAACGGGCATATAGTAAAGAGTTTTTGTTATCAAAAGCAAATTTGGATGATGAAACATTTGAAGTAGCATATACTTTAAATGATTCTGACAAATTATATTCTGACAAAGAGTTTCCAATAAGAAGTGTTAGATTTGAAATGATCAAAAAGGTTTTCAAAATGACAAAAATTAATATTTCTGAAATAAAACATTTAAATCTTACTGGAAAAACTAAAAAATACAATTCAAGAGTACAACAACGGTTAAACAAGAAAAAGGGTTACAATTCTGCTTCTGGTTTTCAAAAGAAACCAAACCATAATGGTAGCTACAAAAAGAAAGGTTTAGGTTTTATTCCACCAGAAAACTATAAAAATGAGAAAAATTCTAAAATAAAAACAGAATTTGTTTCAGGTGGAAGTGCGGAAGAAGAACAGAAGAAACCGTTCTGGAAACAATCAAACCAGGAGTTTGTTGCTGAGAAGAAAAGGAAGGGAACTGGAGTTTTTCTTCCAAAAGAAACTCGAACCTATTTCAAGTGCAACGAAGTTGGTCACATTGCATGGAATTATTCGAAAAATGCTAAGACAAAACAAGGAGTTTCTGAAAAGTTGAAAGAAAAAATTGTTGATGTTGAACCACCAACTGAAAACTTCAAAATTTTTGAAAATTCTACTTACGAAGTTGGTGAGTGTTCGAAGAAAAATTTTTACAAAAAGAAAGCAAAAGACAACCAAGTGTGGGTTATTAAGAAGCTTGGTGAGAAAGTCGGCGATGAATCTCCTTCCACAAAGCCAGAACAGCCACAGGTTAAGGTAAAAGATTCAGTGAATGATGATGAATTTCCATCACCGGAGTTTGAGAAAGTTAAACAGAAAGTTGGTAAAGTTGAAATCTCAGATCAGTTTTATTCTGAGAAAACTGAGTTTGATGTCGAGAAAACATTCAATGGGAATGTCAAGAAAATTGTTGGGAAAATGCTTGATGGGAAAGTGAAAGGGGTTAAAGATTTTTATGCAACGAATAAAGCAACTTTTAACCCAACTGAACAGGAATTAAAAGAGCTAAAAACACCCAAGACTGGTAAGACTTGGGTGCAAATTCTTTTCCCGTGAAGTCTAAGGACTACGCCGGAGATCCCAATTTTGTAATTGTGGATCAGGAATCGGCATCATTCTTGTTGTGATTGTTTGTTGTGAAAGTCTTAAAAGTGTTAAATTTTACAGATTGAAGGGATATGCCGGAGCTTCCAGGTTGGTAATTGCGAAGCAGGAATCAGCATCTTGATTGGTAAAATGGTTTGTGTTGATGTTTTATTCCTACATATGACTAAATGTTGTGGATGTATTTACAAGTGGTACAGAGGATGCATACTTGCAAGTGGTAAATCAGGGACATTAATTTGTACTTGATCTACTAGAAGTGGTTAAAATTGAACAAGATGATGTACCAATCCCTACAAATGGCAAAATCAACCAAACTTATTTTCCGGAAAAACCATTTTGATTAAAACACACTTAAGTGTTTTGAAATCTAAAAGGGAAAATAGTTTGTTGATATGGGGAGTTCTGATTGTTTATGCCAAGTGAATGGCGAATTGATGCGATTTGATATCGGTTGTCAAGTTTTTGTATAGTTTGTGTTTATTTTTTCTTAATGTGTTTGCATTTTAGGGGGGAGTAGAAATTTTAGAAAAATCCAAAAACATTAGAAAATTTGAAAAATACAAAAACATGATAAAATCAAAAATGAGTTTTGTTGTAAAAAGAGGAAATGATAGTACATCAGTGGAATGTCACAACATGCTAAAGAAATGAAAAGATAAATGTGATAAACAATCTCACTGTGGATATGCCGGTAGATTTTTGCACATTTAGTAGATTGTGACGAGATATAAACCTAAAAATTCAAACTTGCTTATATTGTAGGGAACAACTTCCTGGATATATGGGTAACCCCCGAAATCTTGTTTGAAATGTCCCTCTTTCTGAGATACTAGGTCTTTATATTCAGTAATATCTGGGGTATTATTCCGGGACTTCTGCTGAATGGAAATTCTGACCTAGTCCCCGCATAATACTTTCTACAAAAGCTTGAAATATAGCGCCATCCTCAGCAAATTGATGAAACAATAAAATTGATAATCATTGCTGTTGTAACAAAAGATCCTCTAAAGGGGACACACCAAAAGTGGAAGCCGTCATCTCTTTGCGTATACGGAAGTATCGACCTGAGCTCTCACGGCCCTCGCAATTAACCCCTTTACAGATATCATCTGTGGTATACTTACCTGTAAGACTGAATATTGGGATCTGGATACGGGAGTATATTCAAGTAGTGGGACACGCGGATAAGTTTAATTAATTAAGATATTAATAATGTATCTCGAAACAACTGAATTTTGTGTGAAAATTTAAGTGGACCAATATACTGAACAATCTAAGTGAATTGTTTAGAACTTAAAATGAAATGAAGCTTAACGGTGTTGGTGATATGTCTCAAAAAATGATATGATCCTCTTACTCAAACTCACAAAAATAGTGTTTTGTAAATATTTCTTTACTGCATTTCTCTTATCTTAAAAATTCAAAAAGATTTTAGTGGGTTTTAGCATAATTTTTTTAAAAAATTCAAAAAGATTTTCGACAACTGGTGTTGGAAAGCTGATTTTCAAAATTCCGAGTGCTAAACATGATGAGCATAATTTGAGGGAGAGTTTTGTTCTTAATTGATTGTGTTTTAATCAAATCTTCAAGTGGTTCATCAGAAATCTGATTGATTTAAGTGAGATTTTGAGTTAGTGCATGCTTTATGTCTTTAAATGTGTAAGACTTACTGTGAGGTAAAGATTATGCAGAGTTAAGTTTGAGCTGGGTTTAAAGATCCTGAGCAGGACGAGAGCCAGGTTACGATCTTGGAACAGCATCAAAGAGTGTTTGAACATGAAAAGCCAGTAGATCGATCCTGAAAAGCTTGTGTTTAAAGAGAGCCAGGTTTCAGTTCCTGAGGACTCGTTGGACAAAGTTTGAGACAGGCAACGATCATGAACCTGTGAAAGCCAGACTACGATCCTGAAGCTGATGATGCTGATGAACTTAAAGAATGCCAGCACATTGTTAGGGGGAATCTGTTGATGCTGATAGAGAGAGTGAAGCCCAAAGACTGATCAAGATTGATGTTGCGAAGACTCGACACGGTCAGACTCATCAACATCTGAGGGGGAGTCTGTTAGTGCATGCATCTATCGACTTCGTCTTGTATCGAGTCTTAGTCTAGATTGAATAGATCAGGGCACGTTGGTCGATAAAATATCAGATTTTAGGTTGTTTAGAAGCTGATTTCACTTGAAGAGCTAATTCCGCTTGAAATGACATTTTGTCAGTTTCAAGCGGAATCACAATGTTGCTATTCCGCTCCAACTAGTTCATGTACCTTTCGAGCGGAATCAGGCTAACTATATATAGTCATTCTGAGCAAAATCATTGTAATGTTCTTGATTTCCATACCGAGGTGCTGCCGGTGTGAGGTTTGATTGTATTTGCTGTCAGATTAATCAAATCAGTGTTTAAAGTGAAGATAAAGTTGTTTCTACCTTTGTTTCTTAGTTTCCGCCTCTAAAACAAAGTAAAACTCCTCTGAACGACTCGTTCGAGTCAATTACATGATCCTACAATCGGATTTCAGATTCAGATTGAGTGCTTCAGCCACCTTTTCAAAGTCTCGGGGGGTATAGCCATCCCACATTGGATGTGGTACTCTATTATAACTCAAACCAGTTTTCTTACCAGAATTTCCTTCATCATCTGCAAACATATGAGCTGCAACGGCAGGATAGATGCGATCAATAACATACTCCGAACTTTGATAACTTCGTTGTAAATTGTTCACTCTTTCGGTTTCAATCTTCATTGCTGTCAATTCTAGTTTCAGCTCAACATTCATCTCAATATATCCGTTGATTGCAGTTTGCTTTTGAAGAACTGTTGCTTTCAGAAGATTTTTCATCTGAATATCTTCATCACAAGCTCCTTTGTACAAGTTCACTTTGCTGCTTAGGAGATCATATGACTGCTTTATGCTCCTCACATTGTGCAGTAAGTTCTCTTTGAGCTTTTCCAATTCAACCAACTTTGTTTCTTTCTCAGCACAATCTTTGCAAGATACTAAAACACTTTGCACAAGGTTTTTTAACCTCTACAATCTTTTCAACTTCAACTATTTTCTCCACCACCTTTTCAATTATAATCGATTCTTTCTCAACTTCTATCTTCACTTCACTCTCTTTAATCTCGACCTTCTGTGTCGGTTTTTCTTCAACTTTTTCATTTTCTTCAGCAACCCTTCTTTCTTCAATTTTTGCCTTTTCTTCAGCAATCCTTCTTGCTTCCAATTCTCTCTTCAGTGTAGCAGCCTTTTTCTTTTTCAAAATCTCGATTTTATCTGCAAAAAAAAAAATTAAAACTGTAAGGATCCAATTGTTTTCTAGCTCTATTAATATACTCTTCCTCATCATTAGTGTCTTCATCACTTTCTGAAGACTTAAAAATCGATTTTCTTCCAGGACGGTTCTTAGATTTGACTGATTCTTCTTCTGAGGATGAGTCTTCAAAGATTCGAGCAACAAATGCTTTAGAAACTGAAGGTCGGTTAGGATCATAATCATCCCAATTAAAGTCTTCTGGAATTCTCTCATCGTCTTGGTCTATCAGACCATAACAAGCTCTCTTCTTTCCATCTTCAAATGGAATAGTATTTGAATGTGAAGAGTGTTGTTGATATAGTTGTTGAGCAACCCGATGATAAATTGATTTTCTCTGATAATCGTTGTTTCCGAAAGGATCTTGTCTTCCGGTTGATTCTCTGTTTGTACACTCTCGTTTAAAATGCCCTTTTTCTCGGCAACGAAAACAAGTAACCTTCGATTTGTCAAAACCTAGCTGAGATGTAGCAGCTTCACGAAGATCATCTCTTCCGGTGATCTGTTTGAACTTTTCCGCTCTTCTCAAAACACTAGCTAAACACCCCTTGATATCCATCAACTCAAGTTCCTCAGAATCAATCTGGTCATAATCCTCCCTAGTGAGCATCAGATTGGTAATTCGTCCAGCAACCAAGCTTTCATATGACTCTAACATAGTAGCAAGTGATGCCATGTGTTGCTTCGCAATATCTAGATAGAAATTTTGACCATTATGAATATTTAATGTAACATTGCATTGCAAAACTTGACCGGTACCATTTGTTGAACTTTGTTGTTGAGAACTTGATGCTGAGAAATTTGGTTCAAAACTTGTATAAGACGAAGAATATCCACTGCTCTGATTTGTATTGTTTGTATTGTTCCGGAAGTACCATCAGCACTATACGCAGTCTGAATTTTCGGACTCCGAGTGGTCTCCACTTTGCTTCCTCTATAGTATAGACTCACATCCTGTTGAGCACCCGGATTTCTCATTGTAGCAGTTTTTTGCATTACTAGCTCATGTTCTTCCAACTTCTGGATAAACTTACTCAAATTTATATCTTCAAATTCTCAGTTATGCTTTAAAATCAACAGATATGTTCCCCATTCAATCTGTGGTAACGCATCGGCTAGCTTATCAACCCATTCATCGTCTTCTTTCTTGATGTCCAATCTTTTCATCTCCATGACTAGATGACAATATCTCTTGATAATCTTCCTAGTCGTCTCACCTTCAAAAGCTGTAAACATATCAAAAGATTTCTTTAGTAATGCACGTTTATTTTTTATCATATCAGCACTACCCTTAAACTTTTTAATCAACGCTCTCCAAATTGATCTAGCAGTTCCCTCATGTTGAAGCAAAACGAAAATATCTTCTTTTACCTCTTGTTGGAGAATGCTAATCATCATTTTCTCACTTGTGTATTTTAATTTTTCTTCCGGTGTAAATTGACTTAATGGTTTTTCATTTTCAAGATCATCTTTCGGTTTAGTATAATCTTTCTCTAAAGAACACCATGCATCAAACTTATTTGCTTGCACCCAGTTTTCAAAACGATCTTGCCATCCTTTAAAGTCCTCAATGTACATAAGCTTTGGAGGCTTTTGAAAAGTTCCCGTTTCATTCTCGATACCAACAGTCTCAGCAACGGTAACTGGAGTAGACGGAGCAGTAGCAAAGGCATTGTAAAACTCGTTATCCATGTTTTAGAAATTTTTCCCATGATCTGGTGAACTACAAACGGTCTAGGTCACACTACGTCAAACCGTACGAACTGACCTAATCTCAAACGACCTGGGATATCAATCCGTGCGAGCTGACTATAGTCTCAAACGACCTGAACAACTCGTGCGAGCTGGAAGAATGTTCAAACGACCTGGTGTAATTTCAAACACCCCGTGCGACCTGATAATCACTTCGTGCGAACTGGTATTCGCTTCGCATGACCTGGAACAAATGTCACAAGACCTGAATGTTTTTCACACGACCTGCCTCAAATCGTGCGATCTTGACAATTCTCGAATGATCGGATACGGTTTTTCAATAGATCTGGTCCATTTTATCCAGTTTTAGGTTGATTTTAGGTTTGATTTTTCAAGGATTGATTAAAACTTAGTTTTACGTGTTATATGTGAAAATCAGGTCATTTTATCCGTGAAAACGTTCTGATTTTGATGAAAAAGTGTAAAAAGTGAGAAGAAATGAGCAGAAATCAGAAGTTTTAGAAGAAAAACAAGCTGAAATGGTAAGAACTCTTCCTCCTGAGCTCTGATACCACTTGTAGGATCGAGGAATTGACCTAATGAGTCGATCAGAAGAGTTCTAATCCAAACCAAATGTGGAATTCAATGATTTGGACATGTATGCAGCTTGTTTAACACTTAGAATCACTTTAACTGTCGTTTGTATTGATTTGAAAGCTTTTACAGATCGTTTGACACTTCGGCATCACATCTGCTTCGGAATCAGAATATTCCAAATGAAATGCCAAGACCTCCTATATATAGGGAAGCCCAGTCCGCATGAACAGCCTCATGCGACCTGGTCCAGGTCATGCGAACTGGTCACTTCGCATGAACCTGCTGGTTCAGCTCAGTTTCCCGTTTCTCTCGAACTACTCGTCTTGGCCTATCTATTCTATTACAAGACTCGATACAAGACGAAGTCGACAGACATATGCACCAACAAGAATCAAAGAAGTTAATATGCACATAATGTAATCTATCGATACATCGTAACCTCCTTTTTCTGTGACATAAGGCGTGAATCACAGAGTGCACTAAAAACTTGTACGGCATTGATAAATATGATTTGTTAAAAGAAGGATCATTCACTTTTCCTGTATAACCCCTATGGAACCAAAGACCTTTGCATAATCTTCTAGACACTTGAATAGGATCATCGTCTTTGTCCTTCAGATCTAAAGCTCTTCGAATATCACCAACTTTGATCACAACCTCTACATCTATGTCTTTTCCGTCATCATCTTTTAACTTTTCTGTAGAATAAATTGCTTTTTTGGCTTCATCATAGCGAGCTGCATTCCAGAAACATTCAATATGTGATCTATAACACTTGTGTGTATCAGTCAATGCTTTTCTTATGCGACTCTTCTTAATAAATTCTAACGCTTCCTCGAAAGGTTTCATCATCGATAATGTTCTATCCAACGTGCAACAGATATTGTGTTTATCGTCAAAGTTAGAACTTTTTGCCTACATAAATACAATAAACAATCATAAAGTAATGGACGTATATCAAAAAAACTTTAAACTTTGAAAATATTTCTAACACTTGAAAATGTGACTTTCAAACGGATGCACTAAGGACGAATCCACAGTAACTGCAGATGGACAATAATTGCGGATGAACATTTAAGAACGAATCCACTTAGATGCTGATCACTAATTCGTGCGGATCGGTGCATCCGTCCAAAACAGGTTATCTTCAACAGTTATTATATTCAAAGATCCAAGATCAAATTTTTGTTGGAAAAACATCAAATTGATGATTTATTAACATCCTATAGCTGCCAACTTGAAGAATTGTAAGTTCAATTTCAAATTTTATCCATTAAAATGGTCTAGATCTAAGTTTTTATCAATTGATATGCACAAATCAACGATTGGACCCCTAAATCAATGTTAAACACACTCTTACCATAACCATTATGAATGTTGTGCAAGACAACACCACAATCTATAAAATTTTTGGCAGAGTTTCAACGTGATATTCTTTGAAAGTTGAGAGAATTTAACAAAGTCTCTCCGAAGCACAGTAGATATGAATGAACATCTATTCGCGGATCGACAATATATGTAGGCCACTGTTGGCCATTCGCACAGATCCACAATTGGGCTTTTAATGGGTCAGGGGGTCGATTCGGACGGATCAGCCCTTTGTGCATTCGTGCGAACCCACACTTGTCTTTCACAAAATTTTATTTTTCAAACTTTTTGATTTTTATCAGATTTTAATATCCACTCGAATATCCAGGTCCAAGTTAATGACCCTAGTTATTCGATTAGTCGACCAAGTCCAAGTTAATGACCATGGTTGAACCGATTTACGAACCATCTGACATTTTCATTCAAGTTTTCCAAAATTCAAGTTTCAAATTAATGACCTTGTTAAACTTTATATATTTCCACCATTTTCATATTAGCTCCCACCTAGATAGTATAGGTTTGCTCTGCATCCAGATACCGAAGATCAGCTCTCCAACATCGGTCTTCAAAAATAAAGCAGAAATAAAATCTTTTGTATTTTACAAACTTTATGCTAAAACACACCTAAAATCTTTTTGGATTTTATCTGAAATGAAACAACAACAATGTATTTACATACATATTTTTTGTGAGTTGTGTTAGAGGATCATATAGCTTTTGACACATCAAAAGCATCGTTGATTTATATAAACTTTAAGTTTTAAATGATTCCCTTAGATTGTCAGTATACTGATCCACTTAAATTTTCACACAAACTTCAATTGATTCAAGATACGAGATTAGAGTTTTAAAAAATTAACTTATTCGCGTGTCCCACCTCAGAATATACAACCGTATCAAGATTCCCTAGGTTCAGTTGTACAGGTGAGTATACCTAATTGATATTTGTCTCTGGTTTAGTGCGAGTCCTTGAGAGCTCAGGTAAGAACATCCGTTCAGTCAAAGAGATGAAGACTCGACTTAAGGTGTGTTCCACTTAGGAATCTTCTTTACAACTGCGCTTGATATATATCTTTCGATATTTTTTCAATTTTTATGCAGAGGGAAAATTTAAGCGCGAAAGTATTATATGAGGTCTAGGCCATTGCTGGCGCAAAATCAGAAGACTAAGTATAATACCCCAGATATCAATAAGTATAAATACCTAATGTCTCAGAATCAAACAATCTCTCAAACGACATTTCGGTGTACTAAGTTGTTGGATCGTCGTTGACCCTGAATGAGTTGATCAAAAGAGTCGTTTATCTAATTCAAAGGCGGAATCAATGAATCAGACGCTCAAACTAAATATAATGCTTCTTGTATTAATCCTGACAATGTTTACAACCTGGAAGCAAACCGACAGCACTTCGTTACAAGTTCCGAGCCGTTTTCAAATGAACTAACCATGCACCTATTTATAGTGTATCAGGTTCGCTTATGTGACCTGTCCTAAAAGCGAACCTGTTATGATGAGAGTGGTTCGCTTTTATGGACAATGTCCATAAAAGTGGACCTCAATGCTAATTCATCACATTTCGTTTCTCGAACCTCGTGCACAAAATATTCTAACCTATCCTAATCTATTACATGATACAAGACGAAGTCAATAGACGTAGTGCACTAACAGACTCCCCCTCGGATATTGACGAAGTCTTCAGTGAACATTCTCTGTTATGCCACCTCTTCGGTCTTGATCATCTTTGCCAACTTGTTCAGATTGTTACAATATAAGTATCCTTCAATCTTTCTCTTTGATCATCTTTACAACTTCATCATCAGTAGGCTCCCCCTCTCGTCAAGCTTCCGTGCTTTTAGGGATCGACACCTTGCTTTTCAGCTACAAGCTCTTTCAGAAATGATATCTGGCTCTTTGCACACTTTCATTTTCTTTGAGCTCGTCTTTAGACTCCCCCTTAGTCTCTGCTCTCGGGATCGTAGTCTGGATCTTCCCTGTAATCTTGCAGTCACTCAACCACTGTATAAGTAACAACATTTAAAAATTATCAATCAAATTCTCTAATACACTCCCCCTATCAAGCAACTCAACAGATATAGCAGCAATAAAGAATCCAATTCCCTCGCAGTTTATCATCCAAGTCCAAATTAATGACCTTGAAGATATCACAAATTTGTTTTTGAAGTTTTCTAAAAATTTCAAGTTTCAAATTAATGAACTTGTTTTATTTTCAGAAACACAATCAGCTTACTTAGATTTTGAAACTCAGCAACTCAGACATCGGTTTATCGAAAATAAAGCAGAAATCAAAATCTTTTTGTATTTTCTGAAAATATAAAGCTGTAAAAAAATATGTACAAATGTATTTACATACAATATTTTTGTTTTGAATATGCGACAGAGGATCATATCAGTTTTTGACAAGTCACAAGTACCGTTGAGCTTAGTTACACATTAAGAATTAAACAATTCACTTAGATTGTCGATATACTGATCCATTTAAATTTTCATACAAATTTCAACTGATTCAGGATACGATTTAGATGTTTTAAGAACTTAAACTTATTCATGTGTCCCACCTCTTGAATATACTCCCGTATCCAAATCCCAGATATTCAGTGTTACAGGTGAGTATACCACAGATGATATCTGTAAGGGGTTAGATGCGAAACCGTGAGAGCTCAGGTCAGAACTTCCGTTCAGCAGAGAGATGACGGCTCGACTTTTGGTGTGTCCCCTTTAGAGGATCTTTTAGCATTACAACAGCAACGACTATCAATTTTATTGTTTCATCAGCTTGCTGAGGGCGATGCTGTGTTTCAAGCATTTTGCAGAAAGTATTATTCGGGGACTAGGTCAGTACTTCCATACAGCAGAAGTCCCGGAATAATACCCCAGATATCACTGAGTATAAAGACCTAGTATCTCAAAATATGGGACCTTTCAAACGAGATTTCAGGGGTTACTTATATATCCAAGTAGTGTTCCCCACGAAATAAGCAAGTTTGAAATTTAGGTTTATGTCCCGAAAAAGTTTACTAAGTGTATAAAAACCTATCGACATATCATTAGTGAGACTATTTAACGCTTATTAATTCTTTACAATTCTTTAGCATACTATAACTGTCTACTGATGTACTATCATTTCCTCTTTTTACGCAAAACTCAAAATTTGTGAATTTTATCATGTTTTTGTATTTTTCAAATTTTCTAATGTTTTTGTATTTTCTGACAATATATCTCCCCCTAAAATGCAAAATCATTAAAGAAATTTGACAAACCGATACTGATAGCTTTGTCTCGCCATCCATTTTCTGCATCTCATGCTCTGTTTTGCAGAAAATATAACACTTTAAGCAGAAAATATAATGTACCCCCATGATTTACAACCCATTGATTTTGACAGTTAGAAAACCGTTTCTCAATCTGTGACAGTAATCATGCTTGTTCAGCCGTGAGGGTTTCGGCGTAGTCCATCACCACTTATTCAAAGTAAACTAACATCATACATCACAATCATCAACCAAACAAACAAACAACCAACAAACAAACAGCAATCATCAAACACAAATCAAATATATACAAAACAACAAACAAACTCCCTGTCTGACCAAAACCAGGGATCTTCAACCTCTTCCTGTGCAACATTCTCACAATCTTCATCATCATTTAGTACCTGTACATTCAAACTTTATCAAATACTCAAACAATTTGACATAAAAATTTCAATCAATAAGGATAAATGCTGATTCATGCTTCGCGATAAAGGAAGCTCCGGCAATACCAACCGCTTAATCAAACATGGTGTCCACCCAGGCCTCAGCAACCTTAGGTATAACCTTGATTCTAGCAACCTGAATTTTAAAGTTTTCAGCCTTGAGCGGTGGAAAATTTGCATCATAGGCAACCAAAACTGAATCCTCAGACGTTTTCACCTCAGAAGTTGAACTTATTGTGTCAGTTTTTGGTTTCCAAATTTGTTTCTATTTCTCATCTTTTATCACATCAACACGTTTCTTAACCGACCATACTTGACCTTCCAGAGTACCTCTTTTGTAAAAATTTGTCTGTTTTTCAATCTTTTGTTTCTGAGCAACACGTGGTCTCCAAAACTCTTGAGGTTTTGTCACACCAACCGATGTTCTCATTTTAGATGTGTGAGAATACCAACTCTGTCTTGAATCGAACCTGTTCGGGTTTGATTTCCAATTTTGATTTGAAGCAAACTTGTTTGTGTTAAACCTCCAAGTTTGTCTCGAATCAAATCTGGTTGACCTTGGTTTCTCATTCCCAGATTTCTGTTTTTCAACATCAACAGACTTTGGATTTTGACACTTCCGTACAACGCGTCCAATTTGATCACATTTAAAACACACTTTCTTTGACACATCTTTTGGCTGTTGTTGTTTCTTTTTCATGGCCTCAAACTCTGCATTAGATTGTTTTCCAATTTTGAGTTTTTCTTCTTCGGTGAAACTTTTTCCTTGAACAAAAATCATTTTTGTCTGAAAATTTGACCTTTCAGTTCTGTTTCGATTATGTTTCTTCTTATACCCCAAACCAGACTTCATATTTTTCTTCTTAGAACCAGGTTTGTTATATGACCCTTTGAAACCTTTACCAGTAAACTTCGACATTTCAGACTTCTCAATTTCAACCATCTTGAAAACTTTGTCAATTTTCTCTGAAATCACATTCTGAATCGGGAAAACAACATCTAAGAATAGTGTGTCCGATCCAATCATGGTATAAACCAATCCCTTTGAATCATCATTCAAATTCTTCTCGGATTTTGTGTCTTTCAGATATCCATCATAAAGATTTCCTTCATCTTCATCCTGTGATTCAGACTTACCTTTTGTAAACTCATCTTTCAAAACACTATCAACCACCTTACTCACCACCTCTGAATCATTAGCATCATCAGTTTTGGTGTAAGTCACATCGATACTTTCAGGTAATTGGTCAGCTATTTTCAAACCCTTTGCCACCTTTTCCTCATCATAAAAAGTATAATTTTCTCTCAATGGTGGTGGTACCTGATGATATTCTGAACCAATACCCTTTTTACAATCATTAGTATCTTTGTCATCTGGTGTGATATTGAAAATACATTCGAGAATGTACGAAGAGTTATGATAACTTTGAAGTTTTGTAACAATCTTTTCTTTTTCAGCCAAGACTTGTTTGAGATTAGCAATTTCATCAACACGCTTGTTTAATTCAATTTGCTTTTCTTTAAACTGTCTTTCATACATTTCTTTGGTTGTTAAAGTTTCAGACAATCTTTGATCAAAACTTTTGACTTGGCTGTTCAAAGTATCATAAGCTTCTTGTACTCTCTGACTTAACCATTTTAAAGAATCATACTGTTTTTGTAACTCTAGAAACTTAGATTCTTTCTCAATGCAATCAACACATTTTGTGTCACATTTTTCTTTCAAAACCTTATTTTCTTTTTCAAAATCATGACATTTCTTAGTTAATTTCTCAACTTTTAATTTTAAACTTTGCTCTGTGTCAATCCTTTCTTTACATTTCAATTTTAAAGCATTTTCAAATTTATTCATTTCATTATCTTTTGTTTTTATTATTTCTTCTTTTTCAGTACAGGCTTTGCATTTTTCAATGCAATTCCTGCACTTGTTTTCCTTTTCTACAACCAATTCAACATTTGATAATTCAGAAGATTTTATTACCTCAGTGATTGACACCTCGGCGTGCTCTGCTGCCTTTGTCTCCTGTATCTTCTCAACTTTTTCTTCCATATTTTTCGGCTTCTGTTCTTCCTCAGCTTTTTGATTCTCTTCACCAGCAAGCTTTGCAACAGTCTTTACCTCTTCAATCATCTTCTTCAACTCTTCTTCTTTTCTCTTCTTCATCTCTACCACCTTCGGTAGACTTGCTTCAAAGACTTCTCTCAACTTGTTCATCAACTCTGGCAGAAAGCTTTTATCAGAAAGCCTTTTCGTGTTGAAAGTTTGCTCACTTGGAAACACATTGGTTACAGCATCAAAATCAACTTTTGACGGATCTACCACTGGATTACCCTGTGGGTCCAAGTAACACTCCAACTCTTCATTCCATCTCTTGGCTCTCTGTGCTTCTTGAAATGGTTCATACAGTTTGCCAATCTCCCATCTTGCACTGTCTCTTCTCCACCAGGTATCATGATCATCTTTTGCAACAAATGCATAACCAACAGCATCTTGTTCTGGAAGAACTTCTTTGCTCCAGTCATAACCTTCATCATCATAAATGACTGCAAGAGCCCTTGATTTTTCTTCCTGCTGTTTCAACCTTGGTGGTTCAGACTTATTTTGATGGTAAATCGCTTTCTTGTAATAATCTTCGTTGAGCGAGTTTTCAGAATCATCAGCAACATACGAATTTCTGCACTTGCGCTTGAAGTGACCTTTTTGTTTGCATTTGAAACATGTCACTTTGGATTTATCAAAACCCAGTTTGGTAGATGGCCCTCCAATTGACTTCCTCCCCGTAATCTCCATGAACCGCTGTGCTCGACGAACTGCACTGGCCATGCACCATCTGATATCCATCAGTTCCATCTCCTCGGGGTCTATTTGATCATACTCCTCTTTTGTCAAATTGGTATTTCCAATCTTCCCTGCAACGAGGCCTTCATACAATTCCAGTACAGATGCTAAGAAAACCATCTGTTGTTTTGCTGATTCTTCACTGAAGTTCTGCCCATTCTTCAAATCGATTGCGATATTACACTGAAATACATTCTTTGAAGCAGATTGGTCTGAAGTGTTTGAAGAAGAACCACTTTGAAAACCACTATGAAGACTTCATTGTTGACTGAGTTCGAACTTTCTGCAGAAAATGTTGTTTTTGGAGAACCAGCATTTGGTATATTTCCTCTGTAATAAAGCTCCACATTCTGCTGATAAGCTGGACTGTTGACTTTAGATCACTTTAACTCCAATTCATGACTTTCAAGCCTTTCAATCAGCAAATCAATCTTTAAATCATCTGGTTTGATTGTATTCTTTAGCATAAGAGCGAAATATTGCCATTCTTGATCATTTGGCAATGAATCAAACAATTTATCCACCATCAATTCTTCAGAATAGTCAATGTTATATCTAACCAACTCCATTTTTAGATATCCAAATCTCTCTAACATCTTACAAACAGATTCATTTTATATGCAATTGAACACTTCAAACTCTTTACGCAACAATTTCTTCTTGTTTTTGACAATCTCGTTACTCCCAACACACTTTCTCTCCAATGCTTCCCACAATCTCTTTGACGTTTTTTCTTGTTCAAGCAATGAAATAATATCCTCTCTCACTGACTGTTTGATCAACGTTATCATTCTGTATTCAGCAACAACATTCTTTACATCTTTTTCTGAAAAATCTTTCTCCTCGATTAACTCTCCTCCTGCTTTCTCTGGTGCTTGATATTCAGTTACTAACTTTAACCAGCTCTCAGGAGCGAAAGCTTTCACCCACCCTTCAAACCTGTTTTTCCACCAATTATAATCTTCGACTTTCATCAACTTTGGTGGCTTCTGTTGGCTTCCGTACATGTTTTCGAACTTCAGATTATCCGAAATCTTTTTTGAATATTCTTTCAACTCAGATCTTCTATCTGACGATTCGGAAGTGAACGCATTGTAGAATGTATTGTAGAATTCTTCACCGTTGTTCAACATTTTTGATCACCTGACAATCAATAACCTGGAAGCAAAACAAACAAACTTAATCAGTTCAAACAATATCAAATAATTTGAAATGTGCTAACACTCGATTGTCGTGAAATAATCTTGACACTTGGGGGAAAATCAGATTGATCGAATGAGCGAAAACAGATTGGTCAAATAAGCGAACCAATAACTCTGACCGAATAAGCGAATCTCGATTGGACCAAATAAACGAATCTCGATTGGATCAGAAAATGTCATTCGAGCGAACCATAAAGTGTCATTCGAGCGGACCAAAATTGTTTATACGAGCGGACCAGGATTGTTCATACGAGCGGACCAGGATTGTAAATTCAAGTGGACCTGTCACTTTTCGAGCGGATCTAGTGACACAAATGCGAACCGAACGAGCAAACCTAGTACATTCGAGCGGACCACTGGAGCGAATCAACGTGTTTTCGAGCGGACCTAGGCTGTTTTGGAGCGGACCAGAGTCACAAAAGCGGACCTGACATGTTTCGATCGAGCGGACCTGTATTCGAAAGTTATTTTGACCAAATTTAATCCGAATTTTAACTCGAAACTTTCAAGGGTTTGTTATTGTCCACTAATACATGTTCTGTGAAAATTTCGTCCGATTTTAACCGTGGAAACTTGTCTAATTCGAAAAAGAAGGTGTAGAAGACAGAAAACGAATCAAATTTGAGCTAAACTCTTCCTCCTGAGCTCTGATACCACTTGTTGGATCGTCGTTGACCCTGAATGAGTCGATCAGAAGAGTCGTTTATCTAATTCAAAGGCGGAATTGATGAATCAGACGCTCAAACTAAATATAATGCTTCTTGTATTAATCCTGACAATGTTTACAACCTGGAAGCAAACCGACAGCACTTCGTTACAAGTTCCGAGCCGTTTTCAAATGAACTAACCATGCACCTATTTATAGTGTATCAGGTTCGCTTATGTGACCTGTCCTAAAAGCGAACCTGTTATGATGAGAGTGGTTCGCTTTTATGGACAATGTCCATAAAAGCGGACCTCAATGCTAATTCATCACATTTCGTTTCTCGAACCTCGTGCACAAAATATTCTAACCTATCCTAATCTATTACATGATACAAGACGAAGTCAATAGACGTAGTGCACTAACAT
Organism: Helianthus annuus; assembly: GCF_002127325.2. Lineage (NCBI taxonomy): Eukaryota > Viridiplantae > Streptophyta > Magnoliopsida > Asterales > Asteraceae > Helianthus > Helianthus annuus. Next base: position 20,618,755 of record NC_035439.2, read on the forward strand.
AAGTCCATATATCTGAGAGATGTTCCCCATGAAATAAGAAAGTTATTGATTTAGGTTTATATTAGGGCTGGAAATAGGTAACCTGTAGGTAACCTGCTAAGACACGATAAGAGAAAAGTACACCTTGTGATTTACGTTTTTAAAAATAATTAAAATTTAAAAGTTAGGATCCATTATTTCTCCTTCTAGGTGCATAAAACATGATCTGTCTTATAGACATTGGATATAAAGTAGTTAAATGAGTCGTATTCATGTTTAAAAAATTTTTTGTGCGCGTTATCAGATACATGTTAAACCTGCTAAGACACGACTTGCCAGCCCTAGTTTATATCTCGAAATCAATCTACTAAGTGTGTAAAAACCTACTGGCATATTGTAACACCTCGAAAAAATTTCGTCCAATGATGTCTTGACACGTGTCATAAGGTTCCGGTATGTGAAAACAAACTTTAGAGGGACTAAAAGTGACAAACAGTGAAAACTATGGAACGTAAGGGTCCAAAGTATCAACAATGGATAAATAGACTCTATGATAACCCTACATAATGTTCATAACCTTAAACGGATGGTTCATGGATCATACGACTCGGAAAATGCCCAAAAGTGAGGAATTACAAACTATAGGGGCCAAAAGTGTCAACATGTTGAATTTATACCTCTGAGTGAACTTTTGGCAGACCCGAAGCTTTATAATGCTAAAATATACTCACTAGAATATGTGCTAAAAATTTCGTGAAGTTTCGATAACGTATGAGAAAGTTATGGCCAAAACCGTACTTGAGGGACTAAAAGCGTCAACGTCGAATTTGATGGCTTTTCGGTTGAGCGCAAAGTTATCCGAGGACATTACCATGTTGGTAAATGTCCCAAGGTTCTAAAAAACCAAGTTTGGGGGTTTACGCGTCATGATAAAGAGCCGAAACATCAATTGCGAAGACAGAGACCAAAACTGCCAATGTTTGGCAAAGTTTGACAGCAGCAGAGGCCAGGCGGCCCGCCTGGACAGGCCTAAGCGGGCCGCGACCCAAGCCCAGATGCAGTAACTCGCGAATTCAGCCATTTGGGTCCGAATCTTGTGTGCATTCCAGCTGTTACCACCTCCAAAATGCTCCAATAAATGGCCATGCATGCCTAGGCTACTGTAAGCTTGCTCTAACCTCTGAATTCCCCTCATAAAGCAGATCATTCATTCATTTTCTTGGCACTTGCATTGTATCAAGAACACCCAAACTTGCAAGAACACTCTCAAGACTTCTGGAGCATTTCTGAACGTCAAGGCCACCTCCTAGAGTTAACTAAGCTTCATTAGGACCTTTGTAAGCTTCTATATCAGTCTCTAATTCGTTCTTGCTTTGATTATTAGTAAAAGTCAAAACTGTTGTTCTTGTAGTTTGACTTTTCGATTAAACGAGTTTTACTCTGTCATTTCTCAAATTGAAACCACTGATATGTTGGTATTTATATGGGAAACAAACCCTCAAAAGGGTATTCTCTGATTCCCACTTATTGCATGCTAATTGTCGAGTCAAAGGCGTTCTTAAAAAGTCAACAGAAGTTGTTTTTGCAAAAATAAGCTTAAATGGTAATGTAGATGACATGCAATTCGTTTGACCATCAAAAATAACTTATAATGGATATAAGAATGTGTTTTATCATATTCAACTCGACAATCTTTAGTATAAATACGAATCGGAACCGAAAGTCTTGTAAAACGACTTTTTCGTAGACTATCGATTCGGATCCGTACATGCATGTTTGAGATCTGTATTAGAGCATACTTTAGACCATTTTTATTTTAGTATAACTTTCTGGAATTTTTATATCTCGAGTCTATACTTAGCCGATTCATTTGCATGTTTCCGATTTATGCTTAAAGTTGACTATTTTGCCCTTTTTGATATAAAACGTGATTTTTAGAAAAGTGAAAGAGAAGAAATCTTTATTTCTAATATATAAACTTGCACCGAAAATTTAAGATCAGTTAGTGGTCCAGATTTTGAGTTATGTCCGATATCGTAAAACTATATCTTAAAGTTACATAAACGGCGCATTTAGCGTATAACCTATTTCAGGCCACGTTTTGATATAAAACTTTTTACCCACTGACGTTATATAATATTTTGGGATTTTTGATGATTTTTATTTGATTTTTGGCTGAACGGATCATACGTCGCTAAGTCGATTCAGTTAATGCCGGTTTTGACCGTTTAAGCCATAAAATGAGTTTTATACATTCTTTTGACCCGAAACCTTTTTCTACTGATTTTATATGTTAAATAAATTATTTTGAGCCTTCTGGAAATGTAAAAATCTCAGCTTTCTTATTAAAACCCGGAAATGGCTCTCAATCGCATTTTTAGCATTTTTTAACGCATAGTAAGCGTTATACTCATTTTAAACATATAAGATTCATACCTACTGATGTATTTAGTATATTCTCATATAATAACAGTAAGTATAAGTATATGAACCCAGATTTCCAGTTTTGACATTTTTAGCCCTTGTGAAATTACTAAAATACCCCTACGGTGCATAGTTTGATTTTAAATGATAAGTTTGGTATATGGGTCATACCCTACTGTTATAATAAGTTAAATAAAGTATATTTACTGTATAAACCAGACCCGAAACTCAGATTTCTAATATGACTCTTTTATAATCTTTTAAATGACCAAAATGCCCTTCTAAGGCATAAATTGAGTTTAAAATCATTCGGGGCATAATAGAACATAACTTACTGATATTATATCATATTTAAAGCGTATTATCTCAGGGAACTTGCATTTGACTCTTTTGGCTACCCGTAACGCCCTTTTAGCGTTCGGTTCGGTTTACGTAACTAGTTTGCGTAAATTGACCGAAACGGGTCAAACGTTGTCATTTTTATCTCAAAATCCAGAATGTATTTAGTATAACCATATTATACAAGTATTCCAACTTGTCGGGTCTAAATCACATTCTATCCGGTCTTTCGCTTAATCGTGCGCTTGTACCGTATCGTCCTTAAAACTAACCGGTCAAAGCTTAGGCTTAAATAAAAGACCCGTTAGGAATCTAATAGGTTATTATAAACCTTTGTTCCAGATTAGGAGGCCCAGTAAAAGCTACCTACACTTACCGTTTGTGATTCATACTTGCTCAGGTAAATACATTTTGACTTATTTTCCCTATACGGGCTTGGGGTACGGTATTTAAAATACCGCTTGATCGAGCGCACAAATCCTGCACCCTATGGGTGTACAGTCTTGAATAGTTTGTGCGACTCGTTTAAACAGTCTTGTTCTTACTTTAGGCTTTGGGGGGGTTATTGACCGTGTCCCGGATATCCTTGGCATTATCTTACGAGATGGCCACGACCAGAGCACGGGGTGTAGGCGTACACCCGGCGTGTATAACTCTTTAATGTGGTGTGTCATTTAATCTTTAGCCCGGACAGCAGATCCCGGGCCACCAAATGTACGAGTAACATGTAATTCGTTCACAAGTTTATATTGCATAATTATCCCAAGTTAATAAAAATATTTATGCCTTGTGCATTTAAATCAATTTTTAATCATTTTCAAAATGAGTCAGTTGATTTATATTTACCAGTGTAAACTGACGTATTTTCCCAAAAGGTTAAGTTCAGGTACTAAACGAACTAGGCTGGCTGTTTTCCTAAGAGCGTCCACTATAGTCTCGCAAGCTCGGACGACAAATAACTGTTGAACAATTTTATCTTATTTTTTTATTTGATCCGCCTGTGGATCTGTTTCAACTACTTGTGATATTTATTATTGCATTTTATTTAAAGTTGAAATGTATCTATTCTGCTTCCGCTGTGCATTATTATATTGTGTTGTTTGTCTATGACGATGCCAACCACGTCACTGTACCCCACACCGGGCCCACCGGTGACACGTGGAGATCGGGGTGTGACACATATCATCAGTGAGACCGTTTATCACTTTTTATCTTTCCATTTCTTTAGCATGTTGTGATTGTCTACTGATGTACTATCATTTCCTCTTTTTACACTAACTCTTTTATGTTTTTTACATTTTTAAATGTTTTTGTATTTTTCACTACATTTTCTCCTCCTAAAATTAAAAAACATTTTAAAAAAGAAGAAATGATAAACCGATGTAGATTACGTCTCAACGTCCTCCGCCTTGGAATCACCTTCGACAAGTTCACCCTCTGATGACAAAAGCTTCATACCGTTAAGTTTCAAAAGATATTGAAATTTAGATATGTTAAACGGTTTAGTATAAAAGGTGACACCTGTGTCACTGTGACCTTCAAACAAATGCCAAACCAACGAAATTTTGTGTTTCATACTTGAGATTTGTGAAAATATGTGTATCATTTGCACATATCAATTCATGTTCGATATCAGGCTTTAAATCGCTTTCTGGAAGGTTATACGCGATCTGATGCGTAAATATAACCAGTTTAACGCAACAAACACTCCAGAACAGTGATATAGGCTTAACATACCTTAAATAACCTTTACATGACTTAGAAATAAGTTTTGGATGGTTTGGTATGCCGAAATCAAGTTTATTCGCTTACAAGGACTAAATTCGACAAACTGCGAAAGTATGCTGAATTTTACTGTAACGAACAATACGGAACTTGACCATAAGTTAAAAACACCTTAAATATCCTTTACATAGTTTAGAAATAGGCTTTGAGGGGTTCGGTGTGCTAAAATAAACTTTATGCTCATTCAAGGACTAAAAGCGTTAAAAAGTTCACCAGTTTGCATTTTCGCGCATATCTTACGTTCTGAATACATCCGGACATCCAAAAATTTATGTAATCATTAAAATATTATATTTTAGTGATTGGCAGGATAAAATTTCCATTCGTCGCTTAATTTGGTTCGTTTTCGCGTCCGCTTGAATTTCGTCGTAATTTAACGAACAACGTGACCGTACGACCAAACGAGCCGACATCCGAGAGTTTTCCGAGCATATTTTGAGTCGTCTAAACTTTATTGACCTTGTAGAGCCTTGAAAATGGCTTAACGGGGGTCAAAAGGGCCTGAAATTGAATTAATACATGTGCAGGGACCTGAACTATAATTATCTCAAACTTTGCTGATCTGGGAGGGCTAGGCAAGGTGCGTAAGGTTGCCTCTATACCTTATGCGTGCCGTCTGAGTTGCCCAGCGACCAGAAAGTTGATTTTAGCATTCTGTTTGAACTTCAGGGGCTGTTTATGTAAATTTCTTGGTGTGTTAACCAAGTTAACACCTCTCCAAGGCTTCCAACCTGCATCAAACACTTGTATGGCTAGGATTTCTTGCTTGGAGGTTACATAAACACTTGTCTTGATCTTGTTCTTCATGTATTACTATAAATAGCATGGCCAACTTCCTTATTTCCTTGCTCATTTCCTCATTCTCTTCTCTGCAATCTGAATTGGAGCTCTTTCATCTGATTTGGAAGCTTGTTTTCTTGTAGAAGAGATAGCAAGGACCCTTAGTGAGCATTCTTTCATTCTTTTATTGCTTACTAGTTTAAAAAGTCAAATAGTGTTTGACTTTCAGTTTGACCAGTCAATGGTTAACGCAAAGTTCGGTTGAACTTTGCAACGTGATTGTAATCACGTTGGTTATAATCCTTAGTGATTATACCCGCTGATTACCACATTAACTAGGTGTAGTGTCGAGTCAAAGTTTCAGTAAAAATGCGTTTTAGCACGCATTTTGCAACGGAACTACTTTAGGGTATCAAAACACTTTGTTTTGATACCAAATCAGTAGGTTAAACATGCTTTGACATGTTTAACTCGACACTATAGTTTAGTGCTTGTTTCGGGTTGTAAGGTAAGCGGTCTAAACAACCGCTTAGACTTTCGAACCCCACCCGTTTGGTCGATCATTAGGATCCGACCAAGCTTGCTTAGTGATCATAGTTGCATAGGGAATAACCCCTGAGGTTATACCGTATGATCCCATAGGATTGGTTAGCTATTCGTTAATTGGTTTACATGCCCATAGGAATGACCAAAATGCCCTTTTGTAGCTTAAATCCGTAATGTGCATATGTGAACATATTTTTGACATCTAATCTGAATTAGTAACATGTTAGGGTATAATTGGGCGTGTAAGACTTGACATAGCTTATAGATAACTATCCGAACAAAGTTTTACGCAAACAACGCATTCTAGTAGCTTATGTTACTATAATGTGTCGAAACGGGTCAAAATCACTTAGGTAGATTTTCAAATCAGAATGTTGGGACTATTAAATCATACCATATGAGTTCAAATACTCATTTGATTTATGGAACCTCATTCTATCCGATCTCCCGATTTAGGATGCATTTATTAACATAGTTACCTATATTAGGTGCCGTTTGATTCTGTGATCCCTCTAGCTTTGCTTGGTTGTTGTTCAAGACTTCTAAGCACCCTCAAGTGAGTACATAGTCCCCTCTTTTACTGTTTTCAAACTGTTTTGGGGTGGAACACATGTGCCTACTTGTTACTTTCATGTTTCCCATGTTTTTAACGCATAGTAAGCGTTACACTCATTTTAAACATATAAGATTCATACCTACTGATGTATTTAGTATATTCTCATATAATAAAAGTAAGTATAAGTATATGAACCCAGATTTCCAGTTTTGGCATTTTTAGCCCTTGTGAAATTACTAAAATACCCCTACGGTGCATAGTTTGATTTTAAATGATAAGTTAAATAAAGTATATTTACTGTATAAACCAGACCCGAAACTCAGATTTCTAATATGACTCTTTTATAATCTTTTAAATGACCAAAATGCCCTTCTAAGGCATAAATTGAGTTTAAAATCATTCGGGGCATAATAGAACATAACTTACTGATATTATATCATATTTAAAGCGTATTATCTCAGGGAACTTGCATTTGACTCTTTTGGCTACCCGTAACGCCCTTTTAGCGTTCGGTTCGGTTTACGTAACTAGTTTGCGTAAATTGACCGAAACGGGTCAAACGTTGTCATTTTTATCTCAAAATCCAGAATGTATTTAGTATAACCATATTATACAAGTATTCCAACTTGTCGGGTCTAAATCACATTCTATCCGGTCTTTCGCTTAATCGTGCGCTTGTACCGTATCGTCCTTAAAACTAACCGGTCAAAGCTTAGGCTTAAAAAAAAGACCCGTTAGGAATCTAATAGGTTATTATAAACCTTTGTTCCAGATTAGGAGGCCCAGTAAAAGCTACCTACACTTACCGTTTGTGATTCATACTTGCTCAAGTAAATACATTTTGACTTATTTTCCCTATACGGGCTTGGGGTACGGTATTTAAAATACCGCTTGATCGAGCGCACAAATCCTGCACCCTATGGGTGTACAGTCTTGAATAGTTTGTGCGACTCGTTTAAACAGTCTTGTTCTTACTTTAGGCTTTGGGGGGTTATTGACCGTGTCCCGGATATCCTTGGCATTATCTTACGAGATGGCCACGACTAGAGCACGGGGTGTAGGCGTACACCCGGCGTGTATAACTCTTTAATGTGGTGTGTCATTTAATCTTTAGCCCGGACAGCAGATCCCGGGCCACCAAATGTACGAGTAACATGTAATTCGTTCACAAGTTTATATTGCATAATTATCCCAAGTTAATAAAAATATTTATGCCTTGTGCATTTAAATCAATTTTTAATCATTTTCAAAATGAGTCAGTTGATTTGTATTTACCAGTGTAAACTGACGTATTTTCCCAAAAGGTTAAGTGCAGGTACTAAACGAACTAGGCTGGCTGTTTTCCTAAGAGCGTCCACTATAGTCTCGCAAGCTCGGACGACAAATAACTGTTGAACAATTTTATCTTATTTTTTTATTTGATCCGCCTGTGGATCCGTTTCAACTACTTGTGATATTTATTATTGCATTTTATTTAAAGTTGAAATGTATCTATTCTGCTTCCGCTGTGCATTATTATATTGTGTTGTTTGTCTATGACGATGCCAACCACGTCACTGTACCCCACACCGGGCCCACCGGTGACACGTGGAGATCGGGGTGTGACAGGTTGGTATCAGAGCCAACGCTGAGTGAATTAAACACTAGTCCTTTGTGTTTAATCTCAGTTACACAAGTGCACAATCCTCGATTTTCGAGTCTAGACAAAGAACTTAGGAAATGTTCGACATTTCGTTTATTTTATCTTTATTTTTATTATTAGCTTTGTCTTATATATTTTGTTGTGCAACTTGTTTAATTTTTTTGACAGGTTCATCATGCCGCCACGTATGCGAGGACGAGGAGGATTCGCCACATCACATGACCACGAGGCAGGACCCTCACACAGGCGAGCCCCATCAGCATCGCACAACACTGCAGCCCATGATCTTTGGAGATCATTCACCGAGCCAGCCAGGCACTCGGTATCATTGAGTACCTCGCCATCCCTACCCCACTCATTTGGGCCCCATTCTGAAAATGGGCCCCATGACTCTCATGGATCTTTCATACCCCTACACCAGTCACCTCACCACAACCCAGCACCAGCTTATCAGGGCCTATACAACCCTGATGCTTACTTGGATGAACCAGTGGGTCACAACCCACTAGGACCTGAAGACCACTTCTCTGGTGGTAACGAGATGGAGGTCGACGAGGACACTGACCCTTCCATGCCACCGTCCGGCACGCCTAACCATCCCATTGAGATATCGGATGGGTCACCATACAGGGGATCACCATTCAATGGTGTTGACAGCTACGAGGAGAGGTTTAAGCAGCACGAGTGGTTTTATACCCCCAGCCACCACAACTCTCCCATGCACCAGTCTTACCACGGTTCTCCCGTGCATTCGCAGCACCACCCTCAGCAGCAGCAGCTTCAGCAGCCGCCTTTGCAGCAGGACCCATCTGAGGCCTTCTGGCGCGACGTGATCACTCCGTCACCGCCACCACCACCGGTTTTGCCTCCTCCGCCTCAGAGGCCAAGGAGGAACGCGCGTATGTCTACGCGAGGAGGGATTCGCATTGCCACCCCTCGACATTCAGGTAGCGGCCGCTACTTGCCGCTCCACGAGGAGTCAGAGATGGGAGAGTCTCAGCATCCCGTCTCAGAGGTTACTTCTGCGACTATTGCGCCACTACCGCCGCAGAACTTTGGAGAGCCCATCCCTGCGTATGCTAGCGCAGCACAGTTCAACCCTTTCGAGCCGACTTTTCCTCCCGGTTATGATTACACGGGAGATCCCTACTGGTTAGCTTCAGGCTACAACCCTCTCAACCAGGAGAGTGCTTTTGGAGGTCCCTGGGCTACGGGACAATCAGCTTTTGGGTACGTACCGCAAGGGTACCAGCAGCCGCAGCCTCCACAGCCACAGCAGTATCAGCCACCGCCGTCGGCGCCGATGATGTCGCCACCGCAAGTCCAAGAAATCCTGCAAGGGATACATGACGTGCGACGGGAATTGCAAAATGATCGCCGACACAACCGCGGTATGTTCAAAAAGATGGTTGACTTGATTAAGGGTAAGAGTAAGAAGGATTATTAAATCCTTTGTTTGTTAGCTCCTTTACTCATGTCCCTGCGTGGACATTCATTCCTGTATTCTACCCCTGCGTGGGTATATTTCTCTTGTTCTACCCCTGCGTGGGTATGTTATTTCTGTTTAACCCCTGCGTGGGTTTGTTTTGTTTGTTTTGTCTGTTATTTGGTTTAGCCCCTGCGTGGGCATGTTATTTGAGAAAAGTCCCGTTTAGGGCAAAAGATGTACTAGTTACTTTATTTAAAGTTTAAAATGGTTAATTTGAATTTCTCATTTTTATCTATGTGCATGAATTTAATATCCAAATAAATGGAAAATATCAATTTTTATTTGATTTGCCATTTTAATAAGAATCTTAGTAAGGCAGAACCTAGCTTGAATGTCTTTTTAAAAGGCCTAGCCAATATGGTAAAACCTGGTTGAAAAGATTCAAATCTCTGTTAACATCTGAAAACATGTTAACATTCTTGACTAAGCGTGATTCGTAAAATCACACATGTCACCCTTTTTAATAAATTATCTACAGATTATATCTGTACACAAGTCTGTTTATGACTTGATACCTACGGGTTATGACTATGTCATATAGTGGCAGTTGTGGTTTATGACTCCCTGCCTAGTAAAGGATTATTTGTTTAATTATACAATGCTAATCCTATAAAAATCTAAATTTATAATTTAGTAAGTTGTCCGAAGTGACTAGGCCTATTGTGCCAATATATATTTCATTCCATAATATAGTTGCTAATAAAAGCCCTGAATGAAATTTAATAAATTAACTATTATGATTCTTAATATCATGGTTAATAAATCGTCTAGAACGATAATACTGTTAGGTTTCTAAATAAGACCTTGTCCTTTTATGTAGCTTAAAGCTACATGGCCAAATCGGAGGAGACCAACAGTCATTCTGGAGAACACCCAGATGATACAAAGATTCACGTCACTGGTGCAGAACTGCAAGCACTGGTTGAAAACGCTGTTGCCAAAGCTATGGATAGGCAATTCAGAGAATCTAGCGGGACTCGGAGTAGGACCCGAACTGTGACGCACGTCAAGCCCAAGACTCATTCAGAGGCTCATAGTAAGCCGCCTTCTAAAAAGAGTGAGCCGAAGAAGGATGAAGAGGATAATCACTCCTCCAACCACAGCAGCATCCCAAAGCAAGAAGTCAAGCTGAAGCATGATACGCACAGCAAGTCCTGTACGTACAAGTATTTCGTTTCATGCAAACCCAGGGATTTTACTGGGGAAAAAGGAGCAGTTGATTGCATGACGTGGATTGATGAGATGGATACAGTTGTTGACATCAGCGGGTGTGCTGATAGGGACGTTGTGAAGTACGTGTCCCAGTCGTTCAAGGGAGATGCGTTAGCATGGTGGAAGTCACTTCTACAAGCTGCCGGTAAGGCCGCTCTGTATAGCATGACCAGGGATCAGTTTGTAACACTGATCAAAGAGAATTTCTGCCCGCAGCATGAGGTCGAAAGAATTGAGTCGGATTTTGTATCCCTAGTGATGAAAAACCTCGATTGTCAAGCGTATCTTACTACATTCAACACCTTATCTCGATTGGTGCCATTTTTGGTGACCCCTGAACCACGAAGGATCGCCCGTTTTATTGGGGGCTTGGCACCGGAGATAAAGGCGAGTGTTAAGGCTTCAAGGCCTACGACATTTAGATCCGTAGCTGATCTATCCCTCTCCCTCACTCAAGATGTAGTCAGATTGAGAGCTATGAAAAGCTCAGAGGAAAACAAAAGGAAACGGGAGGATGACACCTCACGAAGATCTGAGAAACGACACAGAGGAAACAACGACCATAGGAAAGGGTCGGGATTCAAGAAAGGAGATCAATCGGGTGAAAAACCCAGATGCAAGACCTGCAAGAGACACCATTTTGGGAAATGTCGTTTGGAGACGAAATCCCAGTCTCAAGAAAAGCGATGTGGAATCTGCAAGTCCACAGACCATAAGGCATTGGATTGCAAGAAGATGAAGGATGCAACTTGTTTTGGTTGCAACGAGAAAGGGCATATCCGGCCAAATTGCCCAAAGAATGCGAAGAAAGCTGACGACGGAAAGAAGACTAATGCGAGAGTCTTCAGAATGGACGCCAAGGAAGCAGTTCTAGACGACAACGTCATTACAGGTACGTTTCTTGTAAATGATGTTTTTGCTAGAGTCCTATTTGATTCAGGAGCTGATAAGTCATTTGTAGATGATAAGTTTTGTAAATTGTTAAACCTTCCTGTTAAAACCTTAAGTGTGAAATATGAGGTGGAATTAGCCGATGGAACCATAGAAACCGCCTCGACTGTTCTAGATGGATGTGTTATATCCATTAGGAATCATTCTTTCCCGTTATCCTTGCTTCCCTTTAAGTTAGCTGGATTCGACATAGTGATAGGCATGGATTGGTTATCGAGTAACCAAGCCCAGATTCTGTGCAACAGAAAGCAGGTGATAGTGAAGACTCCGTCTGGTGAGTCACTCACTATTCAAGGAGATACTCAGCATGGATTTCCGGAGCAAGTGTCCATGCTCAAGGCATCCAGATGCATGCATAAGGGATGTGTCATTTATATGGCACAAGTTACCATTGATGAGCCGAAGCCGAAGATTGAAGATATCCCTGTTATCTCAGAATACCCTGAAGTATTCCCTGAAGAACTACCCGATTTGCCACCGGATAGGCAAGTGGAGTTTCGGATAGACATCATTCCAGGCGCTGCGCCTGTAGCAAGAGCACCATACAGATTGGCACCAACGGAGATGAAGGAGTTGAGGACGCAGTTGGATGATTTGTTAGCTAAAGGTTTTATTAGACCTAGCTCGTCTCCTTGGGGAGCACCAATCTTGTTCGTTAAAAAGAAGGATGGATCAATGCGTCTGTGCATCGATTACCGTGAGCTTAACAAGGTCACTATCAAGAATAGGTATCCGTTACCCAGGATCGACGATCTGTTCGATTAGTTGCAAGGAGCAAGCTATTTCTCCAAGATCGACCTGAGGTCAGGTTATCATCAGTTGAAGGTCAAAGATGAAGATGTGCACAAGACAGCGTTTAGGACTCGTTATGGACATTACGAGTTCCTAGTGATGCCGTTTGGGCTCACTAACGCACCAGCCGCATTCATGGATCTCATGAATCGTGTCTGCAAGCCTTATCTAGATAAATTCGTTATCGTCTTTATCGACGACATCCTTATCTACTCGAAGAGCCGAGCTGACCATGAAAAACACCTTCGTTGTATTCTCAAACTTCTGCATCAAGAGAAGCTTTATGCCAAATTTTCGAAGTGTGAATTTTGGCTTCGAGAAGTCCAATTCCTTGGACATGTAGTAAGCGAGCGTGGTATCCAAGTAGATCCCGCTAAAGTAGAAGCAGTCATGAACTGGCAGGAGCCGAAGACTCCTACCGAGATTCGCAGTTTCCTCGGATTGGCAGGCTATTATAGGCGATTTATCGAGAACTTTTCGAGGATTGCTGCGCCCCTAACTTCGTTGACTCGTAAGAAGATTAAGTTTGATTGGGGCCCTAAGCAGCAGGAATCCTTCGATATTTTGAAGAAGAAGTTGAGCAATGCTCCAGTATTGACATTGCCCGATGGCATAGAAGATTTCATAGTGTATTGCGATGCATCGCACACTGGTATGGGCTGTGTGCTCATGCAGAGAGGCAAAGTCATTGCCTACGCTTCTCGCCAGCTCAAGGTGCATGAGAAGAACTACACCACCCACGATCTGGAATTGGGTGCAGTGATATTTGCTTTGAAGCTATGGAGACATTACTTGTACGGAACCAAGTGTATAATTTATTCGGATCACAAGAGTCTTCAACACTTGTTCAATCAGAAGGAATTGAACATGCGTCAAAGGCGATGGATGGAAACTTTAAATGATTATGATTGCGAGATAAGATACCATCCAGGCAAGGCAAATGTAGTTGCCGACGCCTTAAGCAGAAAGGAAAGAGTAAAACCGATCAGAATCAATGCCAAGCGCATTGAAATAAGAAATAATTTGAACGAAAGGGGGTTAGCTGCACAGAAGGAAGCTGTCTGGAAGCTAACTATCCTGACGAGAAGTTAGGAGTAACTGAGGAGCAGTTATCCTACGACAAAGATGGAATGCTACGACTAAACGAACGCATATGGGTTCAAGTTTATGGAGGACTTCGGGATGTTATCCTCCAGGAAGCCCACAGCTCTAAATATTCCGTTCATCCTGGAGCTGATAAGATGTACCAGGATTTGAAAGCAAACTACTGGTGGATTGGTTTGAAAAAGTCAGTAGCTGAGCATGTAGCTAAATGTTTGACTTGTGCGCAAGTCAAGGCTGAGCATCAGAAGCCGTCAGGTTTGCTTCAACAACCTGAAATTCCCAAGTGGAAATGGGAAATGGTGACAATGGATTTCATCACCAAGTTGCCGAAGACGAAAAAGGGAAATGATACCATATGGGTCATAGTAGATAGACTGACTAAGTCAGCTCATTTTCTACCCATCAAGGAGACGTATAGCTCCGATATGTTAGCTCAACTATACGTCGATAAGATTGTAGCGCTACATGGTATACCTATATCTATTATCTCCGATAGAGATACTAGATATACGTCGCATTTTTGGAAGAGTTTCCAACAATCGTTGGGCACTCGTTTGAATTTTAGTACGGCTTATCATCCTCAGACCGATGGTCAGAGTGAGCGTACTATTCAAACTTTGGAAGACATGCTTCGTGCATGTGCGATCGATTTGGGTGGTAGTTGTGATAAGAACCTACCGCTAATTGAATTCTCCTACAACAATAGCTACCATTCCAGCATAAAAGCTGCGCCTTTTGAGGCCTTATATGGTAGAAAGTGTAGATCACCCATTTGTTGGGCAGAAGTTGGAGATGTTCAGTTGTCAGGACCAGATATCGTTTTTGAGACGACGGACAAGATCGTGCAGATACGCGATCGTTTGAAAGCTGCCAGGGATAGGCAGAAAAGTTATGCGGATCCAAAGCGCAAAGATTTTCACTTTGATGTAGGTGAAAAAGTATTGCTTAAAGTATCGCCCTGGAAGGGTGTGATGCGATTTGGAAAGAAAGGCAAGCTAAGCCCGAGGTACATAGGACCTTTCGAGATTATCGAACGTATCAGGTCAGTCGCTTACAAGTTAAACTTGCCTGAAGAACTTAGCGCTATTCATAATGTGTTCCACATCTGTAATTTGAAAAAGTGTTTCGCTGACGATTCACTGGTTATACCGCATACGGATATACACATAGATGAGAGTTTGAAGTTTGTGGAAAAACCTTTGTCGATTGAGGATCGACAGGTGAAAAAGCTTCGAAGGAAGCACATACCTATTGTAAAGGTCAAATGGGATGCCCGTAGAGGTCCCGAATACACGTGGGAAGTGGAATCCACGATGCAAGAGAAATATCCTCATTTGTTTCAGTAAATCTCGAGGACGAGATTTCTTTTAAGGGGGTGAGGATGTAACACCTCGAAAAAATTTCGTCCAATGATGTCTTGACACGTGTCATAAGGTTCCGGTATGTGAAAACAAACTTTAGAGGGACTAAAAGTGACAAACAGTGAAAACTATGGAACGTAAGGGTCCAAAGTGTCAACAATGGATAAATAGACTCTATGATAACCCTACATAATGTTCATAACCTTAAACGGATGGTTCATGGATCATACGAAGCGGAAAATGCCCAAAAGTGAGGAATTACAAACTATAGGGGCCAAAAGTGTCAACATGTTGAATTTATACCTCTGAGTGAACTTTTGGCAGACCCGAGGCTTTATAATGCTAAAATATACTCATTAGAATATGTGTTAAAAATTTCGTGAAGTTTCGATAACGTATGAGAAAGTTATGGCCAAAACCGTACTTGAGGGACTAAAAGCGTCAACGTCGAATTTGATGGCTTTTCGGTTGAGCGCAAAGTTATCCGAGGACATTACCATGTTGGTAAATGTCCCAAGGTTCTTAAAAACCAAGTTTGGGGGTTTACGCGTCATGATAAAGAGCCGAAACATCAATTGCGAAGACAGGGACCAAAACTGCCAATGTTTGGCAAAGTTTGACAGCAGCAGAGGCCAGGCGGCCCGCCTGGACAGGCCTAAGCGGGCCGCGACCCAAGCCCAGATGCAGTAACTCGCGAATTCAGCCATTTGTGTCTGAATCTTGTGTGCATTCCAGCTGTTACCACCTCCAAAATGCTCCAATAAATGGCCATGCATGCCTAGGCTACTGTAAGCTTGCTCTAACCTCTGAATTCCCCTCATAAAGCAGATCATTCATTCATTTTCTTGGCACTTGCATTGTATCAAGAACACCCAAACTTGCAAGAACACTCTCAAGACTTCTGGAGCATTTCTGAACGTCAAGGCCACCTCCTAGAGTTAACTAAGCTTCATTAGGACCTTTGTAAGCTTCTATATCAGTCTCTAATTCGTTCTTGCTTAGATTATTAGTAAAAGTCAAAACCGTTGTTCTTGTAGTTTGACTTTTCGATTAAACGAGTTTTACTCTGTCATTTCTCAAATTGAAACCACTGATATGTTGGTATTTATATGGGAAACAAACCCTCAAAAGGGTATTCTCTGATTCCCACTTATTGCATGCTAATTGTCGAGTCAAAGGCGTTCTTAAAAAGTCAACAGAAGTTGTTTTTGCAAAAATAAGCTTAAATGGTAATGTAGATGACATGCAATTCGTTTGACCATCAAAAATAACTTATAATGGATATAAGAATGTGTTTTATCATATTCAACTCGACAATCTTTAGTATAAATACGAATCGGAACCGAAAGTCTTGTAAAACGACTTTTTCGTAGACTATCGATTCGGATCCGTACATGCATGTTTGAGATCTGTATTAGAGCATACTTTAGACCATTTTTATTTTAGTATAACTTTCTGGAATTTTTATATCTCGAGTCTATACTTAGCCGATTCATTTGCATGTTTCCGATTTATGCTTAAAGTTGACTATTTTGCCCTTTTTGATATAAAACGTGATTTTTGGAAAAGTGAAAGAGTAAAAATCTTTATTTCTAATATATAAACTTGCACCGAAAATTTGAGATCAATTAGTGGTCCAGATTTTGAGTTATGTCCGATATCGTAAAACTATATCTTAAAGTTACATAAACGGCGCATTTAGCGTATAACCTATTTCAGGCCACGTTTTGATATACAACTTTTTACCCACTGACGTTATATAATATTTTGGGATTTTTGATGATTTTTATTTGATTTTTGGCTGAACGGATCATACGTCGCTAAGTCGATTCGGTTAATGCCGGTTTTGACCGTTTAAGCCATAAAATGAGTTTTATACATTCTTTTGACCCGAAACCTTTTTCTACTGATTTTATATGTTAAATAAATTATTTTGAGCCTTCTGGAAATGTAAAAATCTCAGCTTTCTTATTAAAACCCGGAAATGGCTCTAAATCGCATTTTTAGCATTTTTTAACGCATAGTAAGCGTTATACTCATTTTAAACATATAAGATTCATACCTACTGATGTATTTAGTATATTCTCATATAATAACAGTAAGTATAAGTATATGAACCCAGATTTCCAGTTTTGGCATTTTTAGCCCTTGTGAAATTACTAAAATACCCCTACGGTGCATAGTTTGATTTTAAATGATAAGTTTGGTATATGGGTCATACCCTACTGTTATAATAAGTTAAATAAAGTATATTTACTGTATAAACCAGACCCGAAACTCAAATTTCTAATATGACTCTTTTATAATCTTTTAAATGACCAAAATGCCCTTCTAAGGCATAAATTGAGTTTAAAATCATTCGGGGCATAATAGAACATAACTTACTGATATTATATCATATTTAAAGCGTATTATCTCAGGGAACTTGCATTTGACTCTTTTGGCTACCCGTAACGCCCTTTTAGCGTTCGGTTCGGTTTACGTAACTAGTTTGCGTAAATTGACCGAAACGGGTCAAACGTTGTCATTTTTATCTCAAAATCCAGAATGTATTTAGTATACCCATATTTTACAAGTATTCCAACTTGTCGGGTCTAAATCACATTCTATCCGGTCTTTCGCTTAATCGTGCGCTTGTACCGTATCGTCCTTAAAACTAACCGGTCAAAGCTTAGACTTAAATAAAAGACCCGTTAGGAATCTAATAGGTTATTATAAACCTTTGTTCCAGATTAGGAGGCCCAGTAAAAGCTACCTACACTTACCGTTTGTGATTCATACTTGCTCAAGTAAATACAGTTTGACTTATTTTCCCTATACGGGCTTGGGGTACGGTATTTAAAATACCGCTTGATCGAGCGCACAAATCCTGCACCCTATGGGTGTACAGTCTTGAATAGTTTGTGCGACTCGTTTAAACAGTCTTGTTCTTACTTTAGGCTTTGGGGGGTTAATGACCGTGTCCCGGATATCCTTGGCATTATCTTACGAGATGGCCACGACCAGAGCACGGGGTGTAGGCGTACACCCGGCGTGTATAACTCTTTAATGTGGTGTGTCATTTAATCTTTAGCCCGGACAGCAGATCCCGGGCCACCAAATGTACGAGTAACATGTAATTCGTTCACAAGTTTATATTGCATAATTATCCCAAGTTAATAAAAATATTTATGCCTTGTGCATTTAAATCAATTTTTAATCATTTTCAAAATGAGTCAGTTGATTTGTATTTACCAGTGTAAACTGACGTATTTTCCCAAAAGGTTAAGTGCAGGTACTAAACGAACTAGGCTGGCTGTTTTCCTAAGAGCGTCCACTATAGTCTCGCAAGCTCGGACGACAAATAACTGTTGAACAATTTTATCTTATTTTTTTATTTGATCCGCCTGTGGATCCGTTTCAACTACTTGTGATATTTATTATTGCATTTTATTTAAAGTTGAAATGTATCTATTCTGCTTCCGCTGTGCATTATTATATTGTGTTGTTTGTCTATGACGATGCCAACCACGTCACTGTACCCCACACCGGGCCCACCGGTGACACGTGGAGATCGGGGTGTGACACATATCATCAGTGAGACCGTTTATCACTTTTTATCTTTCCATTTCTTTAGCATGTTGTGATTGTCTACTGATGTACTATCATTTCCTCTTTTTACACTAACTCTTTTATGTTTTTTACATTTTTAAATGTTTTTGTATTTTTCACTACATTTTCTCCTCCTAAAATTAAAAAACATTTTAAAAAAGAAGAAATGATAAACCGATGTAGATTACGTCTCAACGTCCTCCGCCTTGGAATCACCTTCGACAAGTTCACCCTCTGATGACAAAAGCTTCATACCGTTAAGTTTCAAAAGATATTGAAATTTAGATATGTTAAACGGTTTAGTATAAAAGGTGACACCTGTGTCACTGTGACCTTCAAACAAATGCCAAACCAACGAAATTTTGTGTTTCATACTTGAGATTTGTGAAAATATGTGTATCATTTGCACATATCAATTCATGTTCGATATCATGCTTTAAATCGCTTTCTGGAAGGTTATACGCGATCTGATGCGTAAATATAACCAGTTTAACGCAACAAACACTCCAGAACAGTGATATAGGCTTAACATACCATAAATAACCTTTACATGACTTAGAAATAAGTTTTGGATGGTTTGGTATGCCGAAATCAAGTTTATTCGCTTACAAGGACAAAATTCGACAAACTGCGAAAGTATGCTGAATTTTACTGTAACGAACAATACGGAACTTGACCATAAGTTAAAAACACCTTAAATATCCTTTACATAGTTTAGAAATAGGCTTTGAGGGGTTCGGTGTGCTAAAATAAACTTTATGCTCATTCAAGGACTAAAAGCGTTAAAAAGTTCACCAGTTTGCATTTTCGCGCATATCTTACGTTCTGAATACATCCAGACATCCAAAAATTTATGTAATCATTAAAATATTATATTTTAGTGATTGGCATGATAAAATTTCCATTCGTCGCTTAATTTGGTTCGTTTTCGCGTCCGCTTGAATTTCGTCGTAATTTAACGAACAACGTGACCGTACGACCAAACGAGCCGACATCCGAGAGTTTTCCGAGCATATTTTGAGTCCTCTAAACTTTATTGACCTTGTAGAGCCTTGAAAATGGCTTAACGGGGGTCAAAAGGGCCTGAAATTGAATTAATACATGTGCAGGGACCTGAACTATAATTATCTCAAACTTTGCTGATCTGGGAGGGCTAGGCAGGGTGCGTAAGGTTGCCTCTATACCTTATGCGTGCCGTCTGAGTTGCCCAGCAACCAGAAAGTTGATTTTAGCATTCTGTTTGAACTTCAGGGGTTGTTTATGTAAATTTCTTGGTGTGTTAACCAAGTTAACACCTCTCCAAGGCTTCCAACCTGCATCAAACACTTGTATGGCTAGGATTTCTTGCTTGGAGGTTACATAAACACTTGTCTTGATCTTGTTCTTCATGTATTACTATAAATAGCATGGCCAACTTCCTTATTTCCTTGCTCATTTCCTCATTCTCTTCTCTGCAATCTGAATTGGAGCTCTTTCATCTGATTTGGAAGCTTGTTTTCTTGTAGAAGAGATAGCAAGGACCCTTAGTGAGCATTCTTTCATTCTTTTATTGCTTACTAGTTTAAAAAGTCAAACAGAGTTTGACTTTCAGTTTGACCAGTCAATGGTCAACGCAAAGTTCGGTTGAACTTTGCAACGTGATTGTAATCACGTTGGTTATAATCCTTAGTGATTATACCCGCTGATTACCACATTAACTAGGTGTAGTGTCGAGTCAAAGTTTCAGTAAAAATGCGTTTTAGCATGCATTTTGCAACGGAACTACTTTAGGGTATCAAAACACTTTGTTTTGATACCAAATCAGTAGGTTAAACATGCTTTGACATGTTTAACTCGACACTATAGTTTAGTGCTTGTTTCGGGTTGTAAGGTAAGCGGTCTAAACAACCGCTTAGACTTTCGAACCCCACCCGTTTGGTCGATCATTAGGATCCGACCAAGCTTGCTTAGTAATCATAGTTGCATAGGGAATAACCCCTGAGGTTATACCTTATGATCCCATAGGATTGGTTAGCTATTCGTTAATTGGTTTACATGCCCATAGGAATGACCAAAATGCCCTTTTGTAGCTTAAATCCGTAATGTGCATATGTGAACATATTTTTGACATCTAATCTGAATTAGTAACATGTTAGGGTATAATTGGGCATGTAAGACTTGACATAGCTTATAGATAACTATCCGAACATAGTTTTACGCAAACGACGCATTCTAGTAGCTTATGTTACCATAATGTGTCGAAACGGGTCAAAATCACTTAGGTAGATTTTCAAATCAGAATGTTGGGACTATTAAATCATACCATATGAGTTCAAATACTCATTTGATTTATGGAACCTCATTCTATCCGATCTCCCGATTTAGGATGCATTTATTAACATAGTTACCTATATTAGGTGCCGTTTGATTCTGTGATCCCTCTAGCTTTGCTTGGTTGTTGTTCAAGACTTCTAAGCACCCTCAAGTGAGTACATAGTCCCCTCTTTTACTGTTTTCAAACTGTTTTGGGGTGGAACACATGTGCCTACTTGTTACTTTCATGTTTCCCATGTTTTTATATCATATACTTACTATGTTCAATAGTACACTATTAGTACATGATTTCATTATGTTTTGCTATGTATGTTCACTTAACATGCTAGCATATTGATTTCCGTATATTACATTTTGTCGCATATGCTCATCCAGCATATGGACACATTGTTTTACATTTTGAACCGTTGTAACCGTTTGATCCTGTGAACTGTTGTAACCGTTTGATCCTGTGAACCGTTTGTGATCACTTGACTATGTGAACCGTTTGTGACTAGTTGACTATGTGAACCGTTCGTGACTACTTGACTATGTGAACCGTTTGTAACCGTTTGATTATGTGAACCGTTTGTGACTACTTGACTATGTGAACCGTTTGTAACCGTTGATTGACATGAACTGTTTGAAATCTGTTTGAACTCTTGGGTTTGGGAAGCGATTAGGTAACGGGGTAGGTGTAATGTGTTAAAAGTATGGTGGATACGACGCTGGTACTTCCTATATATAAGTGCTTTTAATACATTATATGTCGTTGCGTTAACTAGATCACTTGGGCAAGGATATTGAAACAAAGTTATATTACAAGGTTTTTCTAGCGATATATATACTATTCGAGTTTTATTTCAAAAACGATTTACAATCTGGATTTAACTAAACAAATGTTTTGGAGTTAAGAATCATGGTTACGAGATTTTATCAATTATAACCAAGTTGATTTGAGTTGGTTAATTATGTCGCAATACTACACTTTTCAAAACAAGTTTTTTAAAATAAGTATTGCAACATGCAAACTAGCCATGAATCCGACACTCAAACAAAACCTATGTATACGCCGGCATTTTTATGCTGACGTACCTATTTTCACATGTGTTTCAGGTACAATAGTTGATGATACTTGATGATGATATTGGTGTAGTCTCACATAGGAATGGACAAGGCCTTAGCGACTTTAAAACTTGGAAGATAATAGTTGTATTTATCTAATTTGTAGCAAAACATTTAGTTCAATAATGCAATAAAACAAAACTGTTTAATCCATGGTTGTGAAACAATGATTCTGTTACAACACTCCCCGACGTTTCCGCCACGTTTTGTTGTTTTACGTGGTCGGGGTGTGACAGAAAAGTTGGTATCAGAGCCAATGGTTATAGGGAATTAGGTTATTAGTAATGCTTTGACCTAGACTATAACCTTCCTAGGACCCTAACGCGAGTTTACTCGCGTTTAGTCATAAAACAATAACCGTCACCTATCCTTAGGTGATAACCACAACGAGAACACAATAACGAATCCGTTTCGAAAATTAATCA
Source organism: Helianthus annuus (assembly GCF_002127325.2). NCBI lineage: Eukaryota > Viridiplantae > Streptophyta > Magnoliopsida > Asterales > Asteraceae > Helianthus > Helianthus annuus. Next base: position 20,641,148 of record NC_035439.2, read on the forward strand.
TCTGTTCTTGGATGATTGATTACTAGGTTTTGAACCTTCTATTATAAGGTTTTGAACCCTCTGTTATATGGTTTTGAACCCTTCCGGTTCGATTCATCTTTGGCTTTATGCCTTTTGAGTTTTCAAAATCTCGTCAAAGTTTGGGTCTAAATAATGTGAACACGTGCGAACTGGAAGAGTGAATGCCTGTACCCTGAGTTTTCTGTCTAAGGCTAGAGTGTTCGTACAAATCCGCAGTATCGGACTAGTCACTCTTACCTGGGAACTCTTGGGGTGAGTGTTCACTTATAGGCGAGCATGTCTTCAATGATACATTATATTGACCTATTTACTTTGATTTGTCACAGTGTCGTTTGTTTGTTTGTTTTAAGTAACGAACAAATGATCACAATCCTTATGCCTTGTTGATATTCTTAACATCCAGTTTTGAATATCCAATAACATCTCACTCGTTTTTCCCTCATGTTTCTTTGCTCTTTTAGAATATGCCTCCTCGACGTGATCAAGCTCAGGATGTCGCTTTGGTAGCCTTAATCACTCAGCAAATCGCTGCTGTACTCCCGAACCTTATCACCCAGATAAATCAGGCAAACAATAACAATAACAATGTTCAGTGCACCTTCAAGACGTTCAACTCAGCTAAGCCATCAAAGTTTTCTGGGTCCCAAGGAGCGACTGCACTTCTGCAATGGTTTGAGAGTTTAGAGAGCACCTTCAGACATGTTCAATGTCCAAACGAGCGAAAGGTAGATTTCGCATCTAGTGTCTTTGAGAAACGAGCTTTGACGTGGTGGAACGGTGTGGTGAGAGATAGGGGTGCCGATGTGGCACTGGCTCAAACGTGGGAAGAGCTTCGAGCTCTGATGATGAAGGAATTCTGTCCTCGTCATGAGATCAGGGTCTTGGAAAGGGAATTTGACGATCTTAAGCAAGAGAGCGGTGAGCATCGAGCCTACACGGACCGTTATGAGGAGTTAAGTCTGTTATGCCCAAATATGGTCACACCTTTGGATAAGGCAATCGAAAAGTACATTGATGGCCTCCCTGACTCAGTACAAGACATTGTAATTGGTAGTAATCCCACTATAGTCAGACAGGCCATTGAGCTATCCGCTACCTTAACTGAATCTCAGACCAGGAAAGGTAAACTTTTCTGAAAAAGTGACAAGAAACCGGTCGAGGAATCAAAACCGAAGGATGAGCAGACTGAATCCTCCAAGAAGTCAAAGAAGCGAAAGGCTTCTCAGAACTTCGCCGTGGTCGGTCACAATGATTAAGCCGTCCCTAACCAACCAGCTCAACCCCCTGCTAGGAAGCCCTACAATGGAACTGCACCCTTGTGCAACCAATGTAGCCTTCATCATTATGCAAATATAAAGTGCCGCAAATGCCAAACTTGTGGACTCATAGGCCATACAGCAAGAGTTAGCCCAGCTGCAGCTGCACCAAATCAAGCTGGCAACAATCCTGCTCAGGGTCGTTTTCCACCTGGTTCTTGCTTCAAGTGTGGCGAGATGGGCCATTTCCGAAGAAATTGCCCAAAGCTTGCTAATGCGAATCCAGCGCAGGGATAAGCACCTGACCAATTGGAAGACAACACTGTTTAGAAATAATCAAGCCTTATGTATTATTTCTTTTGCTGACATGGTCCATGAAACAGTTATTGTTGTTTATAAATAAAGCTTTTTATTTTACATCGCAATATAATGATATGGTTGCATGTATAAACAACATATCCTGTACAATACCGACAATCAAGGAACCATATTCCTTGAAGAACAGACTACCCCCAAATTTCTTCCACTTTATGATCTCTTGCGTTTTCCACGAAAATCCTAAATACCCGTTTTCTTCTAGGAAACGAAGTACTAGGCGCAAGTTACAACTCTGGACGAATACCCAATCCTTGATAGGATACCTAAGGGTATTTTCGTAAGTCCTTAATTGTTATATACATTAATTCGAATGTGGTGAATTCTTGTAATCAAAAATCGAATTTTTGGAAGATCATCCTATCTTTGCAGATGGATGCTTGAGGACGTTGAAGTCCATCGACTAGGTTCCTGGTATACCTTGAATACCCATGTTCAAATCGACGTCAAGTTAATAGCATTCAATAACAAGATAATAACAAATTTATATCCAAGAAAAACATTTATGTGTTTATGTGTTTATGTGTTGACCCAATCAATGCTATCTCAAGCTTCTTCAAATTCAATCCCTTTCACATTACAAAACAAACTGTGCGGACTATGCAAGGAATTACGTAATTATGGAGGCCTACATAATTACAGAATTTAGTGCACAGAAACCACAGCAAGTTTTGTCATGTGTCTAGAGTGAACCCTGTTCATTTCCAATTCTGATGAAGCACCCGTTGAAGAAAAATGAACTAGCTATTCACTTTTCACTTCTGAAAGATTATCCGTTGATGGAAATGAATATCCCTTCATTTCCGTTCTGACGAAGAATCCGTTGAGGAAGATGGATCATCCATTCATTTTCGCTTCTCAAGAATATCCGTTGATGGAAATGAATATCTGTTTGTTTAATCCTTCATTTTCGTTCTGAAGAAGAATCCGTTGAGGAAAATGGATCATCCATTCATTTTCGCTTCTGAAGAATATTCGTTGATGGAAATGAATATCCATTTGTTTAATCCCTCATTTCCATTCTTATGAAGAATCCGTTGAGGAAAATGGATTATCCATTCATTTTCGCTTCTGAAGAATATCTGTTTGATTATCCTTTTCATTTTCGTATCTGAGGAAGCATCTGTTGAAAATGACTCCGTTTGTTCATTTTCATTTCTGAAGAATATCCGTTGAAGGAAATGAATATACGTTTGATTATCCTCTTCATTTTCGTTTCTGAGGAAGTATCTGTTGAAAATGACTCTGTTTGTTCATTTTCGTTTCTGAAGAGTATCCGTTGAAGGAAATGAATATCCGTTTGATTATCCTCTTCATTTCCGTTTCTGAGGAAGTATCTGTTGAAAATGACCCCGTTTGTTCATTTTCGTTTCTGAAGAATGTCCGTTAAGGAAATGATAGGATTATGCCTTGCATATCTCTGGTGGTTATTTGACATAAAGTCACAGATAGACTCATACGAATAAATTTCGGGACGAAATTTCCTAAAGTAGGGGAGACTGTGACACCTGTGTCACTGTGACCTTCAAACAAATTCCAAACCAATGAAATTTTCTGTTTCATACTTGGGATTTGTGAAAATATGTGTATCATTTGCACATATCAATTCATGTTCGATTTCGGGCTTTACATCGCTTTCTGGAAGGTTATACGCGATTTGATGCGTAAATATAACCAGTTTAACGCAACAAACACTCTGGAACAGTGATATAGGCTTAACATACCTTAAATAACCTTTATATAACTTAGAAATTAGTTTTGGATGGTTTGGTATGCCGAAATCAAGTTTATTCGCTTACAAGGACTAAATTCGACAAACTGCGAAAGTATGCTGAATTGTACTGTAACGAACAATCCGGAACTTGACCATAAGTTAAAAACACCTTAAATATCCTTTACATAGCTTAGAAATAGGCTTTGAGGGGTTCGGTGTGCTAAAATAAACTTTATGCTCATTTAGGGACTAAAAGCGTCAAAAAGTGCACCAGTTTGCATTTTCGCGCATATCTTACGTTCTGAATACATCCGGACATCCAAAAATTTATGTAATCATTAAAATATTATATTTTAGTGATTGGCATGATAAACTTTCCATTCGTCGCTTAATTTGGTTCGTTTTCGCGTCCGCTTGAATTTCGTCGTAATTTAACGAACAACGTGACCATACGACCAAATGAGCTGACATCCGAGAGTTTTCCGAGCATATTTTGAGTCTTCTAAACTTTATTGACCTTGTAGAGCCTTGAAAATGGCTTAGCGGGGGTCAAAAGGGCCTGAAATGGACTTAATACATGTGCAGGGACCTGAACTGTAATTATCTCAAACTTTGCTGATCTGGGAGGGCCAGGCGGGGCGCGTAAGGTTGCCCCTATACCTTACACGGGCCGTGTGAGTTGCCCAGTGACTAGAAAGTTGATTTTAGCATTCTGTTTGAACTTCAGGGGCTGTTTATGTAAATTTCTTGGTGTGTTTACCAAGTTAACACCTCTCCAAGGCTTCCAACCTGCATCAAACACTTGTATGGCTAGGATTTCTTGCTTGGAGGTTACATAAACACTTGTCTTGATCTTGTTCTTCATGTATTACTATAAATAGCATGGCCAACTTCCTCATTTCCTTGCTCATTTCCTCATTCTCTTCTCTACAATCTGAATTGGAGCTCTTTCATCTGATTTGGAAGCTTGTTTTCTTAGAGAAAAGATAGCAAGGACCCTTAGTGAGCATTCTTTCATTCTTTTATTGCTTACTAGTTTAAAAAGTCAAACAGTGTTTGACTTTCAGTTTGACCAGTCAATGGTCAACGCAAAGTTAGGTTGAACTTTGCAATGTGATTGTAATCACATTGGTTATAATCCTTAGTGATTATACCCGCTGATTACCACGGTAACTAGGTGTAGTGTCGAGTCAAAGTTTCGGTCAAAATGCGTTTTAGCACGCATTTTGCAACGGAACTACTTTAAGGTATCAAAACACTTTGTTTTGATACCAAATCAGTAGGTTAAACATGCTTTGACATGTTTAACTCGACACTATTAGTTTAGTGCTTGTTTCGGGTCGTAAGGTAAGCGGTCTAAACAACCGCTTAGACTTTCGAACTCGACCCGTTTGGTCGATCATTAGGATCCGACCAAGCTTGCTTAGTGATCATAGTTGCATAGGGAATAACCCCTGAGGTTATACCTTATGATCCCATAGGATTGGTTAGCTATTCGTTAACTGGTTTACATGCCCATAGGAAATGACCAAAATGCCCTTTTGTAGCATAAATCCATAATGTGCATATGTGAACATATTTTTGACATCTAATCTGAATTAGTAACATGTTAGGGTATAATTGGGCATGTAAGACTTGACATAGCTTATAGATAACTATCCGAACATAGTTTTACGCAAACGACGCATTCTAGTAGCTTATGTTACCATAATGTGTCGAAACGGATCAAAAGCACTTAGGTAGACTTTCAAATCAGAATGTTGGGACTATTAAATCATACCATATGAGTTCAAATACTCATTTGATTTATGTAACCTCATTCTATCCTATCTCCCAATTTAGGATCCGTTTATTAACATAGTTACCTATATTAGGTGCCGTTTGATTCTGTGATCCCTCTAGCTTTGCTTGGTTGTTGTTCAAGACTTCTAACCACCCTCAAGTAAGTACATAGTCCCCTCTTTTACTGTTTTCAAACTGTTTTGGGGTGGAACACATGTGCCTCTTGTTACATTCATGTTCCCATGTTTTTATTTCATATACTTACTATGTTCAATAGTACACTATTAGTACATGATTTCATTATGTTTTGCTATGTATGTTCACTTAACATGCTAGCATATTGATTTCCGTATATTACATTTTGTCGCATATGCTCATCCAGCATATGGACACATTGTTTTACATTTTGAACTGTTGTAACCATTTGATTGACACGAACTGTTTGAGATCTGTTTGAACCGTTGGGTTTAGGAAGTGATTAGGTAACGGGGCGGGTGTAATGTGTTAAAAGCATCATGGATACGCCACTGGTACTTCCTATATATAAGTGCTTTTAATACATTATATGTCGTTGCGTTAACTAGATCACTTGGGCAAGGATATTGAAACAAAGTTATATTACAAGGTTTTTCTAACGATATATATACTATTCGAGTTTTATTTCAAAAACGATTTACAATCTGGATTTAACTAAATAAATGTTTTGGAGTTAAGAATCATGGTTACGAGATTTTATCAATTATAACCAACTTGATTTGAGTTGGTTAATTATGTCGCAATACTACACTTTTCAAAACAAGGTTTTTAAATAAGTATTGCAACATACAAACTAGCCATGAATCCGACACTCAAACAAAAACTATGTACTCGCCGGCATTTTTATGCTGACGTACCTATTTTCACATGTGTTTCAGGTACAATAGTTGATGATGCTTGATGATGATATTGGTGTACTCTCACATAGGAATGGACAAGGCCTTAGCGACTTTAAAACTTGGAAGATAATAGTTGTATTTATCTAATTTGTAGCAAAACATTTAGTTCAATAATGCAATAAAACAAAACTGTTTAATCCATGGTTGTGAAACAATGATTCTGTTACAACACTCCCGACGTTTCCGCCACGTTTTGTTGTTTTACGTGGTCGGGGTGTGACATAAAAGTCAGCTTTTTGTTCATCGGTGTGGATTTTTTCAATTCTAATAAACTTCTTTTCGTAGTAATCACGAATGAAGTGATGTCAAATCTCAATGTGTTTTGTACGCATGCAGGCCTTAAAAATGACAACATGAATAAGTTAACGAGATTACGCATATTTCGATGTTAATTTATGTGTACGTTTATGTATATATATTACGACATGCAGATCATAGATATATTACGTATAAACGGGTGTGTTAATGGATTTACATGATAACGGTAACCAATAAAATTGTTCAAGTTGCAAAATCTCTTATATATATATATATATATATATATATATATATATATATATATATATATATATATATATATATATATATATATATATATATATATATATATATATATATATATATATATGGACTCATATAAATATTAACGTGCCAACATAACCAAAAACAATAACTTTTCGAGAAAATCTCGAAGTTATGTGAAAATTCTAAGAAACGGAGAAACTTAGGATTTTTGTGATATATTGATTTATAAATCACTCCTACGTATAGTAGGACGTGTAGAAATCAATCTAGGATTGCGCTATTTAAAAATACGCACCCAAAGGTGAGTGTCACTAAACCCCCTCTTTTTACTGTTTTGTATATGTTTTGGGGGAAGATGTCACACCCCGATATTTCCACGTATTACCGGTGGGCCCGGTGGGGAGTATCGTGACGTAGTTGATATCATAATAGTTAATAATCACAGTTTAACACACAGCGGAAGTCTAAAAGTAACAATATTACAAACCGAATGAAAAGTAACATGAGTATTACAAACGGAATGTAAAAGGATCCATAGGTGGATCAAAACAATGTAAAATATTGTTCAACAGATTTTTAAAGTGATAAGGCTTGCATAAATCCTTATTTAATTCATTCAGGAGTAGCCAGCCTATTCCGCCTAGTACCTGCACTTAACCTATTGGAAAATACATCAGTTTACACTGGTAAATACAATTAACTGACACTTTTGAAAATGTTTTAAGAAAATTGATTTAAATGCACAAGGCAAAAATAATCTTTTATAACTTGGGATAATTATTTAAAAATAAACTTGTAAAAGAATTACATGTTTGTTATACGTTCAGTAGTCCTGGCTGAATATCGGATTAAAGATTAATAGACACACCACTTAATATATCCCACGGCGAGTTATTCTCGAACAGGTGGGTACATTATTTTTACATACGCACCGGTAGGTGTATGCCTACACCGCGTGCTTAAGTCGTGGTCATTTCAATTAATGAGCCGAGGATATCCAGGACATGGTCATTAACCCCCCAAAGGCTTAAAACAAACAAAACTGATTAAACGGGTTATCTCAATGATTTAACCTTCATACGATTAAAAATTCAATACCCGAACAAGCGGTATTTTTATATACCGTACCCCAAGCCCGTATATGGGAAAATAAGTTAAAAGTATTTACCTGAGCAAAATATTCAAATTTATCTCAGCCGTATACAATCAGCCGATGTAAATATCTTTTACTGGGCTCCTAAAACTGGAACGAAGGTTTTAATAGCCTATTAGATTCTTAACGGGTCTTACTTAAGTTTAAACATAGACCGGTTAGTTTTAAAGAAAGATTTACGGTTCAAAACGCAAGATTAAACGAAGACCGGATTAGAATGCGATTTAGACCCGACAAGTTTGAAGACTTGTATAATATGGGTAAACTGAACACATTCTGGATTTTGAGGTAAAAATGATAAGGTTTGACCCGTTTCGGTCAATTTATGTAAACTAGTTACATAAACCGTACCCAACGCGAAGAATGCATCACGGGTAACCAACAGAGTCATGTACAGGTTTCACAAGTTAATATGCCTTAAATATGTTGTGATATCAGTAGGATACCTTCTATTATGCCCAAAACGGATTTAAAACCAATTTATGCCCCGTAGGGGTATTTTTGGTCATTTTAAAGGTTATAAAAGAGATTAAATATTAATATGAGATTTTGGTCTAAAATGATCAGTAAAAATATTTATTTTTGTAAGTCATATCAGTAGGGTATTGCATATATGTGAAATTTATCATTTATAACCAAACTATTCACCGTAGGGGCATTTTGGTCATTTCACATAAGCTTTAAAAGTCAAATTTGGAAATCTGAGTTTAAAACTTTTACTTACTGTTAAACTATAAAAATTTACTTAAAACATCAGTAGGTATTAAGTCTTATATGTTAAAAATAGTTTTAATCCATACTATGCGTTTAAAACGCGTAGAATGTCGGTTTTAAGCGATTTTCAGGATATATAAGGAAAGCTGGGATTTTTATCATTCCAGAAGGCTTAAAGTATTTTATTTATCATATAAAATCAGTAGGAAAAGGTTTGGTATCAAAATGTTATGTAAAACTCATTTTATTAGCAAAAAGGGTATAGCCGTCAATTACCGAATCAAAACAAGAACTCCATGTTATGATCAGTTTAAAAATTAATAAAAATCTTCAAAAATACCAAAATATTATATTACATCAGTGGGTAAAAGCTTTGGTGTCAAAATTCGGGTTTAAATAGGCTTTATGCTAAATATGTTTAATTAATAAAAAGCTTTAAAATTACGATATCGAGCATAACTCCTAATTTAGACCTCAAACTGATGTCAAATTTTAGAACATGTTTATAAATCATTAACAAAGGTTTTTGTCCTCTCACATTTTCAAAAATCTCGTTTTAATGTCAAAAGGGCATAATGGTCAATTTTAGGCATTTAACGGGAACATGTAATGAACTAGGATTACAAAGGAACCACATTGTATAAACTCAGAGGGTTATACTAACATGTAATATAGTCCTAATGGAACCATAAGGCATTTCTAAAACACGCTAAATCGGGCAGAACTGAAAGTCAAAGCAAAATTCTTCTTTTGCGACTTTCGATTCCGAACCGAGCCTATACTCATAATTGTCGGGTTGAACATGCTTAGACATGTTCTTACATTATTTACCAAGTTATTTTAGTGTTAAAATAGGTTCCATAACTTCTAAATTACTAGTTATCAATTTATTTGCAAAATAGCTTTTTGTTGACTTTTTAATATTAAGTTTGACCCGACAATTGACCAAGTTAGAGTGATAATCAGGGGGTGCCCTTTTAAGGACTTATTACCCACATAATTACCAACTCATAGCCACTTTCAATTCGAAAAATGACTGGACCATTAGTGATTAATCACTAAGTCAAAGCTTAATTACGACGGCTTTGACTTTTGGTCATTAAGCTAAAGAAACTTGAACTAGAGAAGCTAAGAATGCTTACAAAGGCTCTTAGCAAGAATTAGGAACTTGAGGAAACTTGCTTGAGCTCCAGGAAGTTCCAGAGGAGTGTTTGAGAATGATTTTTGCAAGTGAGCACATGAAGAAAAAAAACAAGAACTCTTATATAGGTTTTTAAAACTCATAAGATCATTCCACCAAAATCTACAACTGATCTCTGATGAATTCCAGGTGTCCCTATGCATGAAAAACCGTTGGCTCAGTCCCTGGTATCAAGAAATGGCATGCAAAGGAGATGGAAACTGATTAACCTGCAGCTATGCAGGTTTTTGGTCGCTAGTGAATTCTACGCGGGCCGCGTAAGATCCTTAAAGGGTCTACGCGGGCTGCGTAGACCTCCTATTCCGGTAAAAACTTTGCTAACTTTGCAGTTTTGGTCCCTGGTCCATATAATCTTTATTTTACTTTCGTTTATTGCACTTTGGACCCACATAGTTAACTTTTAGGGAACTTGGGTCATATACTGATCTCGTTAAGCTCCCGGTTAGTCGTACAATCACCCGAGAAGTCTTGTTATCTTCCAAACTTCACAAAATTAATATCTAATATTCTTGTGAGCGAAATATTAATTTATTTACAATGTTTTTGGGTTCGTTGAAGGTCACTCAGAGGTAACTTTAACATGTTGACACTTTTAACCCCTATGCTTTGCAAGATCCTTATTTTTAACACAAACGACTTCCAATGTTCGATAAATTATTCGTTAGAAGAATACAAACGTCGTGTGAGGTCAACAAGAGGCACAAGTGGCATGTTGAGACTTTGAATCCCTTTTATTCACATATTTACATTGTTTGACAATTTCAGTCCCTCCAGATCACTCCATTACACGTTTAAAGTCCATGACACGTGTCTTCATTATATTGGTCGCGTTTTTACGAGGTGTTACATCCTCACCCCCTTAAAAGAAATCTTGACCTCGAGATTTACTTAAATAAATGAGGGTACTTCTGTTTCATTGTGGTCTCTACCTCCCACATGTATTCGGGACCTCTACGGGCATCCCATTTAACTTTCACAATCGGTACATGCTTCTTTCAAAGCTTCTTAACCTGTCGATCCTTGATCGAGAAAGGTTTCTCAACAAACTTTAAGCTCTCATCTATAAGCACATCCTTATGTGACATGACTAGCGAGTCATCAGCTAGACACTTCTTCAGATTGCAGATGTGGAACACATTATGAATTCCACTGAGCTCTTCGGGCAGGTTTAACTTGTAAGCCACTGCTCTGACACATTCGATGATCTTGAATGGTCCTATGTATCTAGGGCTCAACTTGCCTTTCTTTCCAAAACACATTACCCCTTTCTAGGGTGATACCTTCTGTAACACTTTATCACCTACCTCGAATTTCAGAGGTTTACGCCTTTTATCTGCGTAGCTTTTCTGCCTATCCCTGGCAGCTTTAAGATGATCACGTATCTGCACGATCTTATCTGTCGTCTCCAGGACTATGTCAGGGCCTGTTAGTTGGACATCTCCAACTTCCGCCCAACAAATGGGCGTCCTGCACTTTCTTCCATACAAAGCTTCAAAAGGTGTAGCTTGAATACTCGAATGATAGCTATTATTATATGAAAATTCAATCAATGGAAGATGATCAACCCAACTTCCACCTAAATCGATAACACCAGCCCTTAACATATCCTCCAGCGTTTGAATTGTATGCTCACTTTGACCATCTGTCTGAGGATGATATGCGGTGCTGAAGTTTAATCGAGTACCTAATGATTGCTGAAAGATTTTCCAAAAATGCGATGGGTATCTTGTATCCCTATTAGAGATAATAGACACTGGTACTTCGTGAAGATATACAATCTCGTCCACGTATAACTGAGCTAACTTATCTGAGCTGTGTGTTTCCTTAATAGGTAAGAAGTGGGCTGACTTAGTCAACCTGTCAACTATAACCCAAATAGTATCATTTCCTCGCTTTGTTTTCGGTAACTTAGTGATAAAGTCCATAGTTACCATTTCCCACTTCCAGGTGGGAAGATCAGGGTGTTGCAGCAAACCTGACGGCTTCTGGTCTTCTGCTTTAACTTGCGCGCACGTCAAACATTTAGCCACATAAGTGGCTATAGATTTCTTCAAACCTACCACCAGTAATTCACCTTTAAATCTTGGTAAATCTTGTCACTACCAGGGTGAACAGAATACTTGGAACTATGGGCTTCTTGGAGGATAACGTCCCTGAGTCCTCCATAAATTGGAACCCATATTCGTCCATTCAATCTCAGAATTCCATCCTTGCCATATGATAATTGTTCAGCAGTTACTCCTAAATTTTCATTTGGATAGTTAGCTTCTAATACAGCTTCTTTCTGAGCGGCTAATAACCTTTCATTCAAACTGTTCTTCAATTCAATGCTCTTGGCATTGATTCTAATGGGCTTAACCCTTTCCTTTCTACTCAAAGCATTGGCGACCACATTCGCCTTACCTGGATGGTATCAAATTTCACAATCATAACCATTCAGTGTCTCCATCCATCGACGCTATCTCATATTCAGATCGTTCTGATTAAACAGATCCTAAAGGCTCTTGTGATCAGAATAGATCACACATTTGGTACCATATAAATAATGCCTCCAAAGTTTTAGTGCAAACACAACGGCACCCAATTCCAAATCGTGGGTGGTGTAATTTTTTCGTGCACTTTTAATTGTCAAGAAGCATAGGAAATAACTTTGCCCTTTTGCATTAGCACACATCCCATGCCAGTGTGTGATGCGTCGCAGTAAACCACAAATTCTTCAATCCCTTCAGGCAATGTCAACACAAGTGCATTGCTTAACTTCTGTTTAAGAATACCAAAGGATTCTTGATGCTTATGACCCTAATCAAACTTGATATTCTTGCGAGTTAATGAAGTTAGGGGTGCTGCAATCCTTGAGAAATTCCCAACAAAATGCCTGTAATATCCTGCCAGACCCAAGAAGCTACGAATCTCTGTGGGCGTCTTCGGCTCTTGCCAATTCATGATAGATTCAATCTTAGCGGGATCCACCTGGATACCACGCTCGCTAACCATATGTCCAAGAAATTGGACTTCACGAAGCCAAAATTCACATTTTGAAAACTTGGCGTAGAGCTTCTCATGCTGAAGAAGTTTAAGAATACAACGAAGGTGTTTCTCATGATCAGTCTGGTTCTTCGAATAAATAAGAATGTCGTCAATGAAGACGATGACAAACTTGTCTAAGTAGGGTTTGCAAACGCGATTCATGAGATCTATGAACGCTGCTGGTGCATTAGTGAGCCCGAAAGGCATCACCAAGAACTCGTTGTTACCATAACGAGTTCTTAATGCAGTCTGATGCACATCTTCATCTCTAACCTTCAGCTGATGATAACCTGACCTTAAATCGATCTTGGAGAAGTAACTTGCCCCTTGCAATTGATCAAACAGATCGTCGATCCTGGGCAATGGATATCTGTTCTTGATGGTGACCTTGTTTAGCTCGCGATAATCGATGCATAGACGCATCGATCCATCCTTCTTCTTCACAAACAGAATCGGTGCTCCCCAAGGAGACGAGCTAGGCCTAATAAAATCTTTTGCCAACAAATCATCCAGTTGAGTCCTTAACTCCTTCATCTTAGTCGGTGCTAATCTGTAAGGTGCCCTTGCAACAGGTGCTGCTCCAGGAATAATGTCAATTCTGAACTCCACTTGCCTATCTAGAGGTAACCCAGGTAGTTTTTCAGGGAATACTTCTGGATATTCAGAAATGAAAGGGATGTCTTCAACCTTGGGCTTTCGTTCATCAATAGTTATTTGTGCCATGTAAATGACACTACCCTTCTTCAAACACCTTGACGCTGTGACAACTCGAGTTTCTGACTTTCGTTTTCGCATTAAATGCGCGTTGACTTAGACTGCTTAGTTGTTTGGATTGTGAACTTGAATTGTACGCGTGGTGTTTTAATGAAACGTATTGTCATGTTGCCTATATGTGATTACTTGGTAGAATATAATATTAGAATTATTATTATTAAAAACACTTAGTATAGAACTCGAAACTTGACATGCAGATCGAAGGATCACGAAGGATATCCTTCGGTTCGAAGGATCCCGAAACATATCCTTCGACCCAGGGACTTTATCCTTCGGCCCAGTCTTTCAGATGGGCTTGGCCCATTTCTGTAATACGTATTTATACGTAAAAGCACGTAACCGGCTGTCATTCTTCAACCCTAGCTCCTTGTGTGTGTGACGGCAGACCCTCACATCCGAAGCCAAATCCCTTTTGTTGATCATCCTTAATCTCGGTTAGTATCTGATATCGTATTACTTTTAATTGATTGCTGGAATGATTGATGTTAATTAGTGTGCTAACTGGCCGGACTTGTAATCATTAACCGATCGGATGTTGTTAACCGGGTATTGCTTATATGATAATCGAATAGTTGTTAATCGGCCGATACGAATGGATATATGTTCGGATTCGTTATATGATGTTTGATTGTTAGTATGTTCATTCAAGATTTCGGTATGTGTTCATATGTTATGTTAATAAGGTTCGATAATGTGACATACTATGTTAATCGGCTTGGTGTACGCATAAATTAGGGATCAAGGTGGGTATTAGTATTATGATGATTGCATGATGATTTGATGATGATCCTATGATTGCTGCATGATTGTTGTTTGATCGATAATGTTGTTGACGGCTGTTAGCATGTTTAGGGTTTCTGAAATTGTAACTGTTGTTGACGTAACTGATATGTGTCGAAAGATACTTGTAGTCGAAACATAGTTGTCGAAACATAGTTGTAACCGAAAGATATCTGTTGACCGAAGGATAGATTTGACCGAAACATAATTAGGTTGACCGAAAGATGCCATTTGGTCGAAAGATGACTGGTGGTTCGAAACATAACAACCAGTCCGAAAGATAACTGTGATATTTAGTATGTGTCGAAGGATCACTAATGTGTCGAAAGATAAGGTTGGATTCGAAGGATGGTAGGTTATAAACATCTTTCGAAAGATAGTGGAATGTATGTTTGATTTACTTGACATGCCATGCTTGATGATGAATGTTTACATTTGCAATTGTGTGACACTCGATTTGCATACGTATCATTGCGAACATGAACTGATTTGTTATACATGCATACAATAGGACGTGATTAATTACTTGTGAGTACATAACCTAGCATACCGAGCAAACCAAGGTGAGTTCACACAGCCAAGGCATGGGTTCCCAGGGTGGGAATGGGTTGGATGATTAATTGTGCATACTTTGATACTGTAACAAACGATTAAACTGTTGATGCTTACGAACTACTCAACTGCCTTCGCACACACCCTGGTCGGTAAAGACTATGGTCGCGAACTAACAGGAAAACGTGGAACACCACCACAGGAAAACGTGGAACACCACCACAGGAAAACGTGGAACACCACCACAGGAAAACGTGGAACACCACCACAGGAAAACGTGGAACACCACCACAGGAAAACGTGGAACACCACCACAGTAAAATATACAAACGGCCCAGTAGAGCCACCTATTACAAATGAACTTACTATTACGCATTTTCTTTATGTGAACTCGCTCAACTAGTTTGTTGATCATTCTGTTACATGCCTTGCAGTTCGCTAGGTACTTGGAGCTTGCACTGGAGAAGCGGGTCGTTGTGGACAAGGATCGTGGCTCTTCCGCTTTACTATTGTGATACTTAAAACTATTGATACTGGTTTATTTACTATGCTTCCGCAACACTTTTGAAACGATTTAATGTTTGAACACCTTTTGTATTGAATGGATGGTTTTCATTTACTTTATTTAATATTAAATGCATGTTCAATATGATTGGTGGCTTGATCCTGGTCAGTCACGCTCCCAAGCGGTGATACTCCGCAGGTGGATTTTGGGGGTGTGACAGATTGGTATCAGAGCCATTGGTTATAGAGAACTTGGTTTTAATATGGGAAAACGTTTTTATTAAAACCAGACTATAACCAGAACAGTGCTCTCAACGATCCACAACGACGCTTCGCTCCACGTGCAAGACTCGACATCCTAGGTAATAAGGTTTATGTTTATTGCCTACATGCTAGAATTACATAGAACTTTGCTCGTAGTATGCTTACATTACTTTGCTCACAACTTGTCATTGCATGAGAATACTTATGTGCTTACACTCTTCTGTCATCGCACTATTCGCGAACCTTTCTCACTTATGTTGCCTTTGATGTGAAGATCAATGGCCGCACGAATTACCATGACTCAAGCCCAGCTAGAGGCTCTCGTTGCTGCGGCAGTTGCAGCCGCCCAAGCAGGTCAACCCGCTCAGCAACAACCTGCGTGTACCTTCAAGAATTTCATGGACTGTCGTCCTAGCTCGTTCAGTGGCACGGAGGGGGCAGTTGGACTCCTCCACTGGTTTGAAAAGATCGAGTCGGTTTTCGAAATGTGTGAATGCCCTGAGGCTCGCAGGGTGAAGTTCGCCACTGGCACACTTGAAGGGATTGCGCTCACTTGGTGGAACGCACAAGTGCAGATCTTAGGGTTGGCAGCTGCTAACGCCACACCCTGGAATGAATTCAAAGAACTGATCAAGAGGGAATACTGCACTAGAGAAGACATTCACAAGTTGGAGGATGAGTTGTACAACTTGAAGATGGTGGGTTCAGAGATTGAAGCTTACACCAAGAGGTCGAACGAGTTGGCTGTGCTATGTCCAACCATGGTAGACCCACCATACAAGCGCATTGAGTTGTATCTCAAGGGGCTTGTACCAGAGATTCAGAGCCACGTTACCTCGGCTAACCTCAACAACATTCAGGAGATCCAGCGTCTCGCTCATCGCATCACCGATCAGGCAGTGGATCAGAACAAACTGCCAAAGCGTATCAGTGCTACTGCTACCGCTACTGCTTCTACTACACTTGCTACTCCCAGTGAAAGTAAAAGAAAATGGGAGGGGGATTCTAGCAAGGGGTCAGCTTCAGTGCAGGCGCAGTCTCAGCAGCGAAAGACGGACAGCTACCAGAGTCCAAGTCAGCACTCCTCTAGTAGCCATAAACAAGGAGGGTATCGAGGAAACCTTCCAAAGTGTAACACCTGCAACAAACATCACAGTGGTCAGTGTAATAGGGTTCGTTGTCAAAGATGCCTCAAGATGGGTCACGAGGCTAAAGATTGTAGAAGCGCTCACCCTGCAAATCAGAATCAGCAGCCTCAGCAACCAGCTCCACAGAATCAGCAGAATCAGCAACAGGGCAACAGGGGATGTTTCCAGTGTGGGGCAGAAGGTCATTACAAGCGCGATTGCCCACAGTTGAACCAGAATCAGAACAACAACAATAACCAGGGCAATGGAAACAACAACAACAATGGCAACGAGGCAAGGGGTCGAGCTTTCATGCAAGGACAAGGAGACGCTGTTTGAACTTATACCTCGTTTTGGGATTTCCTTTATTATGTTTCTGTTACTCAAACAAAGTTTGGTTTGAACATTAATCATGTTGGGTTTTATGAATTATTTTAACTGCTATACTTCATGTTTGATATGATGAATGGTTTGATATTATTGAGCGCACCTGCCGTATTTATGGACCTTATGAACAGGGTGTGCAAACCCTACCTGGACAAATTGTCCTTGTCTCCATCAACGACATTCTGATCTACTCCAAGAGTCAGGAAGAACATGAGCAACACTTACGTCTTATCTTGGAACTTTTCGGGAGGAGCAAACGTACGCCAAGTTTTCTAAATGCGACTTCTGGATACGTGAAGTCCACTCCTTAGGCCATGTAGTGAACAGGGATGCGATCCATGTCGATCCATCCAAGATAGATTCGATCAGGAACAGACCAGCACCGCGTACACCAACAGAGATACGCCAATTCTTGGGTTTGGCGGGTTACTACAGGTGATTTATCAAAGACTTCTTCAAGATCGCGCAGCCGCTTACAATGCTGACACAGGAAGGTGTCACCTACCGTTGGGGAGATTCTCAGGAAACCGCTTTTCAGTACTTAAAGGATAGGCTCTGCAGCGCACCTATCCTCTCATTGCCAGAGGGCACAGATGACTTCGTGGTATACTGTGATGCATCCATCCAGGGTCTTGGATGTGTGTTGATGCAACGTGATAAAGTGATAGCCTACGCTTCTCGGCAACTCAAGGTTCATGAACGGAACTATACGACGCACGATTTAGAGCTGGGAGCTGTTGTTTTCGCGTTTAAGATATGGCGACACTACCTGTACGGTACCAAGTGCACGATTTACACCGATCACAGGAGTCTCGAGCATATCCTTAAGCAGAAGGATTTGAACATGCGTCAACGAAGATGGGTTGAACTACTTAGCGACTACGAATACGCCATCATGTACCATCCAGACAAAGTCAATGTTGTGGCAGACGCCCTCAGTCGGAAGGACACTCTACCTAAGCGCGTGCGAGCGCTACAGCTTACGATTCAGTCTAGTCCTCCAGCACAGATACGAGCTGCTCAGATGGAAGCACTGAAGCCTGAAAACGTCAAGGCTGAAGCCTTACGCGACTCACGACAACAGATGGAACAGAAGGCAGACGGCGCCTACCATCTAACGGGGCGTATTTGGGTCCCACTTTACGACGGTCTACGCGAACTTGTAACGGATGAAGCTCACAAGTCTCGCTACTCGGTACATCTAGGGTCGGACAAGATGTAT
Source organism: Helianthus annuus (assembly GCF_002127325.2). Lineage (NCBI taxonomy): Eukaryota > Viridiplantae > Streptophyta > Magnoliopsida > Asterales > Asteraceae > Helianthus > Helianthus annuus. Next base: position 20,659,461 of record NC_035439.2, read on the forward strand.
CACTACATCAGAACTACTTATTGCTGGCCTAGCATGAAGGCCCACATCGCTACGTACGTGGAAAATGCTTGACCGGTGCGAGAGTCAAGGTTGAATATCAGAAACCAGCTGGCTTACTTCAGCAGCCTAAGATACCTCAATGGAAATGGGAAGAAATTTCCATGGATTTCGTCACGGGTTTACCCAGATCTCAGCATGGAAACGATACAATATGGGTCATAGTTGATCGACTCACAAAGTCTGCTCACTTCTTGGCAATCAAAGAAACGGATAAGTTTTCTACCCTAGCAGACATCTACATGAAAGAAGTTGTTTCAAGGCACGGAGTGTCAAATTCTATCATTTCGGATCGCGATGCACGATTCACGTCGGAACTATGGCAAGCAATGCATAAATCTTTTGGCACACGGCTAGACATGAGCACAACCTATCACCCTCAGACGGATGGACAGTCTGAGCGTACGATCCAAACACTTGAAGACATGCTTCGGGCATGTGTCATTGATTTCGGCAACGGCTGGGAAAAGCATCTCCCTTTGGTGGAGTTCTCGTACAATAACAGTTACCATACCAGCATTCAAGCCGCTCCATTTGAGGCATTGTACGGACGTAAATGCCGGTCACCTCTCTGTTGGGCAGAGGTGGGGGATAGTCAAATTACGGGTCCAGAGATTGTAGTGGACGCCACAGAAAAGATTGCACAGATACGACAACGCATGGCGGCAGCACGCGACCGTCAGAAAGCCTACGCGGACAAGCGTAGAAAGCCATTGGAATTTGAGGTCGGGGACCGGGTTTTATTGAAAGTTTCACCCTGGAAGGGTGTGGTACGTTTTGGCAAACGGGGCAAACTAAATCCGCGGTACGTCGGACCATTCGAAATTACAGAAAAGATTGGCAAGGTAGCCTACAAGTTGAACCTACCAGCTGAACTCGGTGCAGTTCACAACGTATTCCACGTGTCGAATCTGAAGAAGTGTCTGTCAGATGAGACCCTCATAGTTCCTTTTAAGGAACTCACTATCGACGAGCGGTTGCAGTTCGTCGAGGAACCACTTGAAATCACGGACCGGGATGTGAAGGTCCTCAAACACAAGAGAATCCCTCTTGTTCGAGTTCGTTGGAACTCCCGACGTGGCCCAGAGTACACCTGGGAACGCGAGGATTAGATGACAGAAAAGTACCCCAGTTATTCGAGACCAATACAACCACTACTGAGGCTGAAGCTACTACTACTGAATTTCGGGACGAAATTCCAAATCAACGGGGGGATGATGTGACACCCCAGGAAAACCAGTAAACGATACAGCTTACCTAGCGAACTCAGTGAGTGCATACCAAATTTCGGGACGAAATTTCCAATTAGTTGGGGATAATGTGACAACTCGAGTTTCTGACTTTCGTTTTCGCATTAAATGCGCGTTGACTTAGACTGCTTAGTTGTTTGGATTGTGAACTTGAATTGTACGCGTGGTGTTTTAATGAAACGTATTGTCATGTTGCCTATATGTGATTACTTGGTAGAATATAATATTAGAATTATTATTATTAAAAACACTTAGTATAGAACTCGAAACTTGACATGCAGATCGAAGGATCACGAAGGATATCCTTCGGTTCGAAGGATCCCGAAACATATCCTTCGACCCAGGGACTTTATCCTTCGGCCCAGTCTTTCAGATGGGCTTGGCCCATTTCTGTAATACGTATTTATACGTAAAAGCACGTAACCGGCTGTCATTCTTCAACCCTAGCTCCTTGTGTGTGTGACGGCAGACCCTCACATCCGAAGCCAAATCCCTTTTGTTGATCATCCTTAATCTCGGTTAGTATCTGATATCGTATTACTTTTAATTGATTGCTGGAATGATTGATGTTAATTAGTGTGCTAACTGGCCGGACTTGTAATCATTAACCGATCGGATGTTGTTAACCGGGTATTGCTTATATGATAATCGAATAGTTGTTAATCGGCCGATACGAATGGATATATGTTCGGATTCGTTATATGATGTTTGATTGTTAGTATGTTCATTCAAGATTTCGGTATGTGTTCATATGTTATGTTAATAAGGTTCGATAATGTGACATACTATGTTAATCGGCTTGGTGTACGCATAAATTAGGGATCAAGGTGGGTATTAGTATTATGATGATTGCATGATGATTTGATGATGATCCTATGATTGCTGCATGATTGTTGTTTGATCGATAATGTTGTTGACGGCTGTTAGCATGTTTAGGGTTTCTGAAATTGTAACTGTTGTTGACGTAACTGATATGTGTCGAAAGATACTTGTAGTCGAAACATAGTTGTCGAAACATAGTTGTAACCGAAAGATATCTGTTGACCGAAGGATAGATTTGACCGAAACATAATTAGGTTGACCGAAAGATGCCATTTGGTCGAAAGATGACTGGTGGTTCGAAACATAACAACCAGTCCGAAAGATAACTGTGATATTTAGTATGTGTCGAAGGATCACTAATGTGTCGAAAGATAAGGTTGGATTCGAAGGATGGTAGGTTATAAACATCTTTCGAAAGATAGTGGAATGTATGTTTGATTTACTTGACATGCCATGCTTGATGATGAATGTTTACATTTGCAATTGTGTGACACTCGATTTGCATACGTATCATTGCGAACATGAACTGATTTGTTATACATGCATACAATAGGACGTGATTAATTACTTGTGAGTACATAACCTAGCATACCGAGCAAACCAAGGTGAGTTCACACAGCCAAGGCATGGGTTCCCAGGGTGGGAATGGGTTGGATGATTAATTGTGCATACTTTGATACTGTAACAAACGATTAAACTGTTGATGCTTACGAACTACTCAACTGCCTTCGCACACACCCTGGTCGGTAAAGACTATGGTCGCGAACTAACAGGAAAACGTGGAACACCACCACAGGAAAACGTGGAACACCACCACAGGAAAACGTGGAACACCACCACAGGAAAACGTGGAACACCACCACAGGAAAACGTGGAACACCACCACAGGAAAACGTGGAACACCACCACAGTAAAATATACAAACGGCCCAGTAGAGCCACCTATTACAAATGAACTTACTATTACGCATTTTCTTTATGTGAACTCGCTCAACTAGTTTGTTGATCATTCTGTTACATGCCTTGCAGTTCGCTAGGTACTTGGAGCTTGCACTGGAGAAGCGGGTCGTTGTGGACAAGGATCGTGGCTCTTCCGCTTTACTATTGTGATACTTAAAACTATTGATACTGGTTTATTTACTATGCTTCCGCAACACTTTTGAAACGATTTAATGTTTGAACACCTTTTGTATTGAATGGATGGTTTTCATTTACTTTATTTAATATTAAATGCATGTTCAATATGATTGGTGGCTTGATCCTGGTCAGTCACGCTCCCAAGCGGTGATACTCCGCAGGTGGATTTTGGGGGTGTGACAGACGCCTTAAGCATAGACACTTGCTTAGGCAACCCATACTGAGTATCTCCTTGTATTGTGAGTGGCTCACCATATGGAGTCTTGATAACCACTTATTTCTTGTCACAAACAATCTAGGCTTGGTTATGAGATAACCAATCCATGCCTATCACTATGTCGAAACCAGCTAATTTCAAAGGAAGCAAAGATAACGGAAAAGAGTGATTCCTAATGGATATAAAACATCCATCTAACACAGTTGAAGCAGTTTCTATGCTACCATCGGCCAATTCTACTTCATATTTTATGCTTAGGGTTTTAACAGGTAGATTTAATAACTTAACAAATTTATCATCAACAAACGATTTATCTGCACCCGAATCAAATAATACCCTTGCATAAACATCATTGATAAGAAAGGTACATGTTATCACGTTATCATTCTGGATCGCTTCTTGAGCATTCATCTGAAAGACCCGAGCATTGGTCTTTTTACCTTCTTCAGGTTTCTTGGCATACTTTGGGCAGTTAGACTTAATATTCCCCTTTTCGTTACAGTTGTAACAAGTTGCATCCTTTATCTTCTTACACTCCAACGTCTTATGCTCACTAGACTTACAAATCCCACAAGCCCTAGGCTGCGATTGGGATTTTGATTCATGCCTACATTTTCCCAGATGGCGCTTCTTGCAGATCTTGCATTTGGGCTTCTCACCGGACTGTTGGTCATCCTTTCTAAATACCGAACCCTTCTTGTGATCCAAGTTCCCTTTACGTTTCTTATCTGAACGGTGTGAGTTATCATCCTCACGTTTCCTCTTCCCCTCATCAGAATTCCTAAGTGATCTCTGGCTGACCGCATCAAGGGTAAGAGATAATAACAAATCAGCTACAGACCTAAAGGTAGTAGGTCGAGACACTTTCACACTAGCTTTGATCTCCGGGGCAAAACCACCAATGAAACGGGCTATATGTTTTGGTTTCGGTGTCACCAAGTAAGGAACCAATCGAGACATGGTGTTAAAACTTGTGAGATATGCCTGACAGTCCAAGTTCTTCATAACCAATGTCAGGAAGTCAGTCTCGATCTTCTCAACTTCATGTTGAGGACAGAAATTCTCCTTGATCAAAGCAACAAACTGATCCCAAGATAGATTGTACAACGGGATCTTCCTAGTTGCTTGGATTAGGGACCTCCACCAAGCTAGAGCTTCTCCCTTAAACGATTGTGACACAAACTTCACAATATCCCTATCAGCGCAACCACTGATATCAACCATGGTATCCATCTCGTCTAGCCACGTAATGCAATCAATGGCTTCTTTTTCCCCACTTGATCCTCGTAGTATCATGATTCTCTAGAGGGTGACTGTTGACTTCTTCAGATTCTGCCATGTAGCTTGATTGCTACATAAAATGATGACAATGATTTATTTAGAGGTCTATAACAGAATTGTCATCTTGATAATTTATTAACCATGGTATTAATAAACCATATTGGTTAATTTGTTAAGCATATTCATTCAGGATTTTCATTATAATTATCCTCAGTTATAATTAAAATATAATAATGGCACAAAAGGCCAAGTCACAAGGACAAAATTTTAATTATAAGCCAAGATCTTATAGGATCGAGGCATTAAGGCTTGAATCATAGTTAATCACTAATGGATGATTAAATGATAATTAGGAAAAAGGAATTGGAAGAATCCAATATAAGGATAACTTATGTGATTTTATCGAATCACATTAGCTAGGAGAGTTAACATGTTTTCAGATGTTAACAAGGATCTGAATCTTAATAAGGAACTACCATCATGGCCCTGTCTTAAAATGACACATGGGCTAGGTTTTGTCTTTAAGATTTTGTTTAATAATGGCAAATCTTGTAAAAGGAATGATATTTTTTATTTATTTCATATATTATATTTATGCATATGATGACAAAATGAAATTTTAAATTAAACATTCCATTAAAATTAAAAGGGAGTGCATATTTGCCCTAAACGGGACTTTAACAGAAATAACTTACCCACGCAGGGGCTAAACTAAAATACAAGTCCTCGCAGAGACTAAGTACACAAATAGATGTCCACGCAGGGACTTAATTAGAATTAAAATACAAAACAAATAAACTAAGGAACTTCAATAATCCCTTCTGTTCTTCCCCTTGATTAAATTTGCCAAACCCTTAAGAAATCCCCGGTGGCTTCTATGCTCCCCTTGAACCTCACGTTCCACCTGGCTCAACCTTTGAAGAATCTCCTGCTGCTGCGGTGGTTGGATCTGCGGCGGCTGCGGCTGCTGTTGCTGCGGAGGTTGAGGAGGTCGCGGGTATTCGTACCCATAGGCAGGGTACCCAGTCTGATATGGAGCTCCGTATGGCCCCTCAGGATGAAGAGCATTGTAGTTTGCCGCTACAAGGTATGGGTCAACATCGAGGGCATTGTAGTAATTGTACTGGCTGCTCAAAAGGGTTATACACTGCTGCGCCAGCGTAAGAAGGTATTGAGTTATCAAAACCCATATGTGGTGGTGATGGTGGTGCGACTGGTGCGGAGTTCACCTCGGAAACAGGGTTTGAAGGCCCTCCCATCTGCGGGTCTTCATACAGTGGCGGGTAGTGACTGCCACTATAGAGTTGGGGGGTGCTGAAATGGAACCCCCCTCGCACAGACATCCGTGCGTTTGATCTTCTCCGCCACGGTGGTTCCGGAGGCGGCTGCTGCTCTGGTGGCGGTGGCGAAGTGACCGCCTGAAAACGAGAATCCTCAGAGGGATCCTGTTGCTGATGCTGTGGCTGGAAAGGGGGAGTGAACTCCCAAGGGTATGAAGAAAACCTTGCTTCATAGTTGTCTGGACCTCGGTACGGCGAACCGTGAAAAGACGATCCGTCCGAAATCTCGATGGAATGTGTCGGCATCCCACTCGATGGCATCTCCGGATCGGGGTCATCATCCATATCCATAGCGTGGTCACTGGAGAAATGATCTTCTGGTCCCAATGGGTTAAAACCCATTGGTTCTTGCACCTGGTTTGCCGGATTGAACCGGCTCTGAAAGTACGGGGTCGGGTCCTCGAAGGCGCGGTGTGAACCTGACCGCTGCAACGGCAAAACGGAGTGGCGAGAATGATTGGACTCGTTGCCTTGATGGAGCCCGAAAGAATCATGGTACGAAGGTGAGGAGCTGAGCGAGATAGAACGCCTCGCAGGCTCTAAGTATGTCCTCCAATCCTCTTGGGGACTCGTGCTCATCGTCACTGGTGGAGTTCGCCGGTGTGATAGCCCGGCTTCATGGTCGTGGCTGGTGAAGACTGGAGCCTTACTGCCTCTTCCTCGTCCTCAAATACGTGGTGGCATCTTCTGTTCCTATCAAACAAACAAAGGAAACAACCAAGAAAACAATAAAGGACAAATAAAACATTAGGATTAGTCCGATGTCCTTTTGCCTAGACTCGGAAGTCAAGGAATGTGCAACTTTGTCATTGAGATTAAACACAAAAAAGGCTAGTGTTTAATTCACTCAATGTTGGCTCTGATACCAACCTGTCACACCCCGATATTTCCACGTATTACCGGTGGGCCCGGTGGGGAGTATCGTGGCGCAGTTGATATCATCATAGTCAATAATCACAGTTTAATGCACAGCGAAAGTCTAAAAGCAACAATATTACAAACCGAATGAAAAGTAACATGAGTATTACAAACGGAAGGTAAAAGGATCCACAGGTGGATCAAAACAAAGTAAAATATTATTCAACAGATTTTTAAAGTGATAAGGCTTGCATAAATCCTTATTTAATTCACTCAGGAGTAACCAGCCTATTCCACCTAGTACCTACACTTAACCTTTTGGAAAATACGTCAGTTTACACTGGTAAATACAATTAACTAACACTTTTGAAAATGTTTTAAGAAAATTGATTTAAATGCACAAGGCACAAATAATGTTTTATAACTTGGGACAATTATTTAAAAATAAACTTGTAAAAGAATTACATGTTCGTTAAACGTTCGATAGTCCGGGCTGAATACCGGATTAAAGATTAACAGACACACCACATAATATATCCCACGGCGAGTTATTCTTGAACAGGCGGGTACATTATTTTTACATACGCACCGGCAGGTGTATGCCTACACCCCGTGCTTAAGTCGTGGCCATTTCAATGAATGAGCCGAGGATATCCAAGACATGGTCATTAACCCCCCAATGGCTTAAAACAAACAAAACTGATTAAACAGGTTATCTCAATGATTTAACCTTCATACGATTAAAAATTCAATACCCGAACAAGCGGTATTTTTATAGATCGTACCCCAAGCCCATATAAGGGAAAATAAGTTAAAAGTATTTACCTGAGTAAAATATTCAAATTTATCTCAGCCGTATACAATCAGCCGGTGCAAATATCTTTTACTGAGCTCCTAAATCTGGAACGAAGGTTTTAATAACCTATTAGATTCCTAACGGGTCTTACTTAAGTTTAAACTTAGACCGGTTAGTTTTAAAGAAAGATTTACAGTTCAAAACACAAGATTAAGCGAAGACCGGATTAGAATGCGATTAAGACCCGACAAGTTTGAAGACTTGTATAATATGGGGAAACTAAACACATTCTGGATTTTGAGGTAAAAATGATATGGTTTGACCCGTTTTTGTCAATTTATGTAAACTAGTTACATAAACCGTACCGAACACAAAAAATGCATCACGGGTAACCAAAAGAGTCATGTACAGGTTTCACAAGTTAATATGCCTTAAATATGTTGTGATCTCAGTAGGATATCTTCTATTATGCCCAAATGGATTTAAAACCAATTTATGCCCCGTAGGGTATTTTGGTCATTTTAAAGGTTATAAAAGAGATTAAATATTAATCTGAGGTTCTGGTCTAAAATGATCAGTAAAAATATTTATTTTTGTAAGTCATATCAGTAGGGTATTGCATATATGTGAAATTTATCATTTATAACCAAACTATGCATCGTAGGGGCATTTTGGTCATTTCACATAAGCTTTAAAGGTCAAATTTTGATATCTGAGTTTAAAACTTTTACTTACGGTTAAAGTATAAAAATTTAATTAAAACATTAGTAGGTATTAAGTCTTATATGTTATAAATAGTTTTAATCCATACTATGCGTTTAAAACGCGTAAAAAGTTTGTTTTAAGCGATTTTCAGGTTATATAAGGAAAGCTGGGATTTTTATTAGTCCAGAAGGCTTAAATTATTTTATTTATCATATAAAATCAGTAGCAAAAGGTTTGGTATCAAAATGTTATGTAAAACTCATTTTATTTGCAAAAAGGGTATAACCGTCAATTACCGAATCGAAACAAGAACCCCATGTTATGATTAGTTTAAAAATTAATAAAAATCTTCAAAAATCCCAAAATATTATATTACATCAGTGGGTAAAAGGTTTGGTGTCAAAATTCAGGTTTAAATAGGCTTTATGCTAAATATGCCGTTTAATTAATAAAAAGTTTTCAAATTACCATATCGAGCATAACTCCTAATTTAGACCTTAAACCGATGTCAAATCTTTAGGACATGTTTATAAATCATTAACAAAGGTTTTTGTCCTCTCACATTTTCAAAAATCTCGTTTTAATGTCAAAAAGGCATAATGGTCAATTTTAGGCATTTAACGGAAACATGCAATAAACTAGGATTACAAAGGAACCACATTGTATAAACTCAGAGGGTTATACTAACATGTAATATGGTCCTAATGGAACCCTAAGGCATTTCTAAAACAAGCTAAATCGGGTCAGAACTGAAAGTCAAAGCAAAAGTATTCTTTTGCGACTTTCGGTTCCGAACCGAGCCTATACTCAGAATTGTCGGGTTGAACATGCTTAGACATGTTCTTACATTATTTACCAAGTTATTTTAGTGTTAAAACAGGTTCCATAACTTCTACATTACTAGTTATCAATTTATTTGCAAAATAGCTTTCTGTTGACTTTTTAATATTAAGTTTGACCCGACAATTGACCAAGTTAGATTGATAATCAGGGGGTGCCCTTTTAAGGACTTATTACCCACATAATTACCAACTCATAGCCCCTTACAATTCGAAAAAAGACTGGACCATTAGTGATTAATCACTTATTTAAAGCTTAATTATGACGGCTTTGACTTTTGGTCATTAAGCTAAAGAAACTTGAACTAGAGAAGCTAAGAATGCTTACAAAGGCTCTTAGCACAAATTAGGAACTTGAGGAAACTTGGTTGAGCTCCAGAAAGTTCCAGAGGAGTGTTTGAGAATGATTTTTGCAAGTGAGCACATGAACAAAAAAAAACAAGAACTCTTATTGTTAGTGCATGCATCTGTCGACTTCATCTTGTATCGAGTCTTAGTCTAGATTATTAGATCAGGGTACGTTGTACGAGAAATTAGAAGATTTAAGGTTGTAATGTGTGAGATATCGCTTGAAAGGGAGATTTCTCTTGAAATGACCATTGGTCAGTTTCAAGCGGAATCGGCAGAATCTTATTTCGCTTGAACTGATTCAAGCGGAATCAGTTCACTATAAATACCCTTTGGAGCGAAATCATTTGTATTAGTTGTAACTTTGGATACCGAGGTGCTGCCGGTTTTCCGTTTGATTGTAATCTGTTATATATCAATCAACAATGTGTTTAAAGTGAATTGCTAGCTGTTTCTAAGTCAGTTTCTTGTTTTCCGCACCTGATACTGATCAAAACTCCTCTGAACGACTCGTTCGGGTCCGTACACGATCCTACAAGTGGTATCAGAGCACAGGAGGAGGAGTTCTGCCGAATTCAGCTGGATTTCTTTGTGTTTTCTGACTTCTACACCTTCTTTCATCATTTGAACAAAATTTCACAGTCTAAATCGGTTTAATTTTTCACAGTCTGTGTAAAAGTGCATATTAACAAATCCTTGAAAGTTTGAGAGCAAAATTCGGACTTAAAAGTGGTAAAATGGACCTTAGACTTGATTTCGCTTGAACGAGTGTTTCTGATATTCCGCTTCAAAATAGTTGAGATTCCGCTCGAAACTGGTTGTTGAGTATTCCGCTTGAAACAGTAGTTTAGTATTTCGCTTGAAAAGGTTCAAGCGAAATCAAGGTATTGGTTTAAGTGAGATTCCGCTTGGAACTTTACTGGTGTTTCCGCTCCAAACTGACAATTGGTTATTCCGCTTGAATTTGGTGTCTGGTTATCTCGCTTGAAACTGTTGTTTGGTGATTCCTCTCGAATTGGTTATTCTGCTTGAACATTGCTGTTTTTGAAAAACGTGTTGCCGAAACATGGATTCTGAATTCTACAATGCGTTTGCTACAACCCCGACTACTCCGGCTGACATTGCTAAGCATATGAACATGGAAAATGAAACCGGAACATTGCAAAAACCCCCCCAAAACTTATGTGGAATCGAGGAGTACCATGTATGGAAGAATCGGTTTGAAAATTGGGTTCAGGCAAACCATTTGAGAGCTTGGGAAAGTATTGAAACCAAGTATGTTAGACCACAGTCTGCGATGAATGTTGACAAAATCATCTCAGAATTTTTAGACCAAGAGAGAGACAGTTATAAAGGGGAGAAAATGATGATCAGTCTTTTACAACAAGCTGTTAAAGAAGACATCTTTATTTTGCTTCAGCATGATGGGAGTGTGTTTTCGATCTTGGAAGCTCTTGAGAAGAAATTTGAAGGAAGTATAGAGATGCTACAGAGTAAAGCAGCGTTGCTGAAAAAGGAGTTTGAATTGTTTACTGGTATGCCTGGTGAGACTACAAAGACTCTCATTGAGAGATACTGCCATCTTGTGCGCACCATGTCCCAGTTGAAGATTACTAAAACTCCAACAGAATGGGTTGAAAAGCTTGCTGACGCGTTACCACAAAAGGAATGGGGTACATACCTCATGATTCTGAAGAATTCTGGACAGTTTAGTAGGTTGTCGATCAGACACTTTATTGAAAAGCTTGAGGCACAAGATCTGGAACAGCAGAAGATTGCCAAAATGAACAGTTCAAGTAATCAACAAGACATCAAACTGTACTATAAAGGAAATGTTCAAACAGTTGAAGCGAGTCCAAAGATCCAAACAACATTTAGTGCAGGAAACTCATCCGGAACAAGCATTCAAAGTTCAGTCAACACTAGTGGATTTTCAAATGTGAATCCTCCAAGTGTTCAAAGTGCGAATGTTGGTAATGGCATATGATTCAGTGCAATGTGGCATTACATCTTCAAAATGGACAGAATTTTTCTGAAGAGGTTGTGAAAAATCATATGGCATTACTGGTCACTGCGTTGGAATCTTATGAAGGATTGATTGCTGGGAGAATTGGTAATCCGATGCTCACAAAAGAAGATTACGACCAGATTGATGCAGAAGAATTGGAACTTATGGATATAAAATGGGCTTTAGCTAGTGTCCTGAGAAGAGCTGAAAAGTTCAAAATGATTACTGGAAGAAATGATTTTTTGGATGCTCATCTTTCATCTTTAGATTTTGATAAATCTAAAGTTACTTGTTTTAAATGCAGGGAGAAAGGTCACTTCAAAAGAGAGTGCAAAAACCAGGAGTCTAGTGGAGCAAAGAATCCTTTTGGGAAAGATGATTACTATCGAAAAGCTATATATCAACAAATCACCAATCAACCGCATCAACAAAAGGATTCACAAACTGCACATGGAAAAATGATCGAAGATGCCAACAAGAAAGCTTATTATGACATTATTGATCAAGATGACGAGAAAGTGGTTGAAGGTTTTAGCTGGGACAAATACATTCCAGCTGATCCAAATGTTAAAGCTTTTATTGCTCAGATTGTTCAAAAACCAGAGTTGATGAAGGAATGGATGGCTGTGTTTTCTGATGAAGATGAAAAATCTGTTTCTTCAGAAGATAGTTCAACAGAAAGCAGTGATGATGATGAAGAAATTGAACAGATAAATGTTGGAAAAATTCATTTATCTTCTGACAGTTTTGAATTTTATTTTGCAGATAAACTGAAGAAACTCAAAGAGAGAAAAGCTGCAAAAGATAGGAAAGAAATCAAGATTGTTGAAAAGATAGTTGAAGTAGAAAAGGTGATTGAGAAGATTGTGGAGGTTGAAAAGATAGTTGAAGTCACAAAACCTTGTCTTACATGTTCATAATCTTGCAAACAATGTGAAGAAAAAGACGAGAGGTTTAGTGAATCAGAAAAGCTGAAAGAAAAATTGTTGTTTGATGTTAAGAATTTAAAAGAATCATACGATGTTTTGAATAAAACAGTGAACAGTTTGCAAAAGACAAATACCGAAAGAGAAAATGCTTTGAAAAAGATGAATGCAACGATGATGTCGAAGCAGAAAGAGATAAATTTTTATATTGAAGAATGTGCGAAATGGAAGCAAGAGTTGGATGGTGAAAAAGTTGAAAACGAAAGAATCAGACGATTACTGAGAAGTTATACAAGTTTTGATTACTTAATTGACAGAATTTACCCTACTGTTGCAGGTTTTGAGGCATTTAAAGATGAAGAAAAGGAGTCAAAGAAGAAAAAGGATACTAGTAAGAAACAGAGTGTCTGTTATAACAAGTGTCCGCCTCCAATTTGGGAAGGGTACTCGCCTAGAAAACCGAAGGAGGAACAAATTAAAAAGGCAGTCAATATAAAGTTAGAGTTCGAGTTAATCGATGTGTTGCCAGACAATATTGACATCACGTTCATAGCGTCCGACACAGATCATGAGTCAGAATTAATAAAAAGAGTGGTCGATCAGGTGTTGGACAAGGATGAGGAGTCAGAGTCAAAGTCCGAGTCCGAAAGTTCGTGTTTGTCAGTCGGGAGTTCGAGTTCGACTGGAAAAAGTTCAAAGTCGTCAGGAAAACGGATTTATAGTAAAGAATTTTTGTTGTCAAAATCTAATTTGAATGACGAAACATTTGAAGTTGCATATACTTTGAATGATTCTGACAAATTATATTTTGATAAAGAGTTTCCAATAAGAAGTGTTCGATTTGAGATGATTAAAAAGGTTTTCAAAATGACAGAAATTTATATTTCTGAAATAAAAGATTTAAATCTTACTGGAAAACCTAAAAAATACACTTCAAGAGTTCAACAACGGTTAAACAAGAAAAGAGGTTACGGTTCTGGTTCTGGTTTTCAAAAGAAACCAAACCAAAATGGTAATTTCAAAAAGAAAGGTCTTGGTTTTATTCCCTCTAAAAATTATAAAAATGAGAAAATTTCTAAAAATACAAAATTTATTTCAGGACCGTCTTCTGAAGAGGAAAAGAAAAGCTCATTCTAGAGACAATCAAATCAAGAATTTCTTGCTGCAAAGAAGAAGAATGAAGTTCAAAGAAAAGAAACCAGAGCCTGTTTAGATGCAATGAAATTGGTCATATTGCATGGAACTGTCCTAAAGCAACAAATACAAAACAGGGAGTTTTTGGAAAACTGAAAGCAGTTGTTGTTGATAAAACTGAGCCACCAACTGAGAAATTTAAAGTGTTTAAAAATTCAATATATGAAGTTGGTGACTGTTCAAAGAGATTTTATAGGAGAAGTGTGAAGCTTGACAACCAAAAGTGGGTTGTCAAGAAATCTGAAGTAAAATCTGGCGATGAATCTGATTCCACAAAATCAGAGGAGCCGCATGTTGTTAAAAGGAGTGAAAACTCAGTACTTTTAATGGATGATTAGAACTTTCCACCATTGATGACTGAGAATTTTAAACAAAAGATTGGAAAAGTTGAGATCTCTAATCAATTTTATTCTGAAAAGAATGAATTTGATGTTGAAAAAACTTTTAATGGAAATGTGAAGAAAATTTTTGGAAAGATGGTCGAAGGTAAAGCAAAAGGGGTAAAAGACTTTTATGCCACAAAGAAAGCAACTTACACCCCGACTGCTGATGAGTTGGTTTCACCCAAGGCTGGTCAGGCTTGGGTGGACATTTTCTTTCATTGAAAAACCTGACTTGCCGGAGATCCCAAGTTTGTAATCGTGGATCAGGAATCGGCATCTTTCTTAAAATATGTTTGTATGAAAGAATTTAAATTTTTTTATATTTTACAGGTTATGTAGGAATTGCCGGAGCTTCCAGGTTGGTAAAGTGTGAAGCAGGAATCGGTATCTTGTTTGGTAAAATGAATTTGTGTAGATGTTTTATTCCTACATGTGGTTAAATGATTTGGATATACTTACCAGTGGTAAGAGGTGGGATCTTATTAGTGATTCGTCAAGGTCATTAGTTTGAACTTGATGTAATCCTCATATATGTGATTGAATGAACAAGATGATGAACTAGTCCCTACAAGTGGTAAATTCAACTAAACTAATTTTCCGGAAAAATCATTTTGATTAAAACAAACTTAAGTGTTTTGAAATCTTAATGAGAAAATAGTTTGTTGAAAGGGGGAGTTCTGATTGTTTATGCCAAGAGGGTGGAGAATTGAGGCAATTTGATATCAGTTGTCAATTTTCTGTATAGTTTGTTTTCAAATTTCTTTAAATGTGTTTGCATTTTAGGGGGAGTAAAAATTTCAGAAAATCCAAAAACATTAAAAATTTTAAAAAGCTAAAAACATGAAAAAATTCAAAACGAGTTTTGTTGTGAAAAAGAGGAAATGATAGTACATCAGTGGACAATCACAATATGCTAAAGAAATGGAAAGTTAAAAATGTGATAAACAATCTCACTGAGGATATGCCAGTAGGTTTTTGCACATTTAGTAGATTGTGACGAGATATAAACCAAAATTTTCAAACTTGCTTATTTCGTGGGTAATATTTCTTGGATATATAGGTAACCCCTGAAGTCTTGTTTGCAAGGTCCCTCTTTCTGAGATACTAGGTCTTTATACTCAGTGATATCTGGGGTATTATCCCGGGACTTCTGCTGAATGGAAATCCTGACCTAGTCCCCGTATAATACTTTGCAAAATGCTTTAAAATATAAGCTCGCCCTCAGCAAAATGATGAAACAATAAAATTGATAATCATTGCTGTTGAAGAAAAGATCCTCTAAAGGGGACACACCTAAAGTCGAACCGTCATCTCTCTGCTGAACGGAAGTTCTGACCTGAGCTCTCACGGTTTCGCATCTAACCCCTTACAGATATCATCTAGGTATACTCACCTATAAGACTGAATATTGGGATCTGGATACGGGAGTATATTCAAGTAGTGGGATACGCGAATAAGTTTAAGTGCTTAAGACATTAATCTCGTATCTCGGATCAGTTGAAATTTGTGTGAAATTTTAAGTGGACCAGTATACTGACAATCTAAGTGAATTGTTTAGAACTTAAAATGAAATGAAGCTTAATGGTGTTAGTGATGTGTCTCATAAACTGATATGATCCTCTTACACAAACTCACAAAAATAATGTCTGTAAATATTTCTTTACTACATCTCTCTTATTACAAAATCCAAAAAGATTTTTAGTGTGTTTTAGCATAAAGTTTGAAAAATTCAAAAAGATTTTCGACAACTGGTGTTGAAGTGCTGATTTTCAAACTTCTAAGTGCTAGACATGATGACCATTTTGTGAGGGGGAGTCTGTTCTTAAACAAATGTGGTTTAATCAAATCTTCAAGTGGTTCATCAGGATTATTATTGATAAAATTTTCTGGTTGATTTGAGGGAGAGTTGTGTTGGTTAATATATTTTGATTTTAAATTGTCATGAAATTTACTTTGAGGTAGAGATTGTGCAGGTAACCTGAGCTGGATGAGAGCCAGGTCACGATCTTGGAACAACCTTTTGAAGAGCCAGGTTAATCGATCCTGTAAAGCTTGTGTTTGAAAAGCCAGGTTCTGATACCTGAAGATTCTGAATGAAGAATGAGAGTCAGACTACGATCCTGAAGCAGATGATGCTGATGAACTTAAGGAATGCCAGCTCATTGTTAAGGGGAGTCTGTTAATGTTGATCGGAAAGAAAGGCCCAGGTACTGATAAAGATTGAAGACGCAAAGACTCGACACGAAAGACTCGTCAACATCTGAGGGGGAGTCTGTTAGTGCATGCATCTGTCGACTTCATCTTGTATCGAGTCTTAGTCTAGATTGTTAGATCAGGGCATGTTGTACGAGAAATTAGAAGATTTAAGGTTGCAATGTGTGAGATTTCGCTTGAAAGGGAGATTTTGCTTGAAATGACTATTAGTCAGTTTCAAGCGGAATCGGCAGAATTTTATTTCGGTTGAACTGATTCAAGCGGAATCAGTTCACTATAAATACCCTTTGGAGTGAAATCATTTGTATTAGTTGTAACTTTGGATACCAAGGTGCTGCCGGTTTTCCGTTTGATTGTAATCTGTTATATATCAATCAACAGTGTGTTTATATTGAATTGCTAGCTGTTTCTAAGTCGGTTTCTTGTTGTCCGCACCTGAAACTGATCAAAACTCCTCTGAATGACTCGTTCGGGTCCGTACACGATCCTACACTTATATAGGATTTTAAAACTCATAAGATCATTCCACCAAAATCTACAACTGATCTCTGATGAATTCCGGGTGTCCCTATGCATGAAAAATCGTTGGCTCAGTCCCTGGTATCAAGAAATGGCATGCAAAGGCGGTGGAAACTGATTAACATGCAGCTGTGCAGATTTTTGGTCGCTGGTGACTTCTACGCGGGCCGCGTAAGATCCTTAAAGGGTCTACGCGGGTCGCGTAGACCTCCTGTTCCGGTAAAAACTTTGCTAACTTTGCAGTTTTGGTCCCTGGTCCATATAATCTTTATTTTACTTTCGTTTACTGCACTTTGGACCCCCATAATTAACTTTTAGGGACCTTGGGTCATATACTAACCCCGTTAAGCTGCAGATTAGTCGTACAATCACCCGAAAAGTCTTGTTGTCTTCCAAACTACCCAAAATTAATATCTAATATTCTTGTGAGTGAAATATTAATTTATTTACAATGTTTTTGGGTTCGTTAAAGGTCACTCAGAGGTAACTTTAACATGTTGACACTTTTCACCCCTATGCTTTGCAAGATCCTTATTTTTAACACAAACGACTTCCAATGTTCGATAAATTATTCGTTAAAGAATACAAACGTCGTGAGAGGTCAATCAGAGGCAAAAGAATGGCATGTTGACACTTTGGCTCCCTTTTATTCACATATTTACATTGTTTGACAATTTCAGTCCCTCCAGATCACTCCATTACACGTTTAAAGTCCATAGCACGTATCTTCATTATATTGGTCGCGTTTTTACGAGGTGTTACAGAAGAACACGCCTAAAGGGTTTAATAATGTTTTCGGATTAAAACATACCTTTTGATATAAATTATATATTTTCGTTGAAAATATATGGAATTTTGATAAATTATACGTTACGAGATAAAACCTTTTTGATGAATATATGTTTCGGGGAGAAACTGGGATTGTACGGTGTTTCAGAGAAAACGACCATGTTGTTGGGACGGGTTTGCTTGGTCCAAGGGATTTCAGTAAATTTCGTACAACCATTTATATTAAATTTGTCATATTAATAGGATATATATATATTGTACGTGAGGCAGGCATCATAGATGGTCTCGATATGGACCATGCGCTAGTGATGTCGTTTAATCATTTAAGTGTTGCACGCGAGGAATTGTTGGTAGATCTATCGGGTTGACAACCCCGTCGTGACCGGTCGCTCCGTGTCAAGTCAAACGACGAATTGACATTCTGTTTATAGTCTAGCCTTGATTATCCCTACATTATAAATATATAGTTCGTAATGTCTAGCTAATTTACGAGTCTGAACATTTGATGCTATAAATTTAATATGTATACTTGGGAAGATACCATATTTGGAGGCTTCAGGTAAACGCATGCGATGGTTGACCCATGGTTTTTGTTAAGGAAATAAATTGACTTTCAAAAATTATATGGATGTTTTATAAAGGTAGGGATAGTGTACAAAGTGTCTAAAGTATGAGAAGTGTAAGAAGTGTTTTAAACAATTTGATCTTTGATCTAATGGTTGAGATCAATAGGGACCAATTTATAAATTGTGTTTTAATTGCATCGACTGATTTGAAAATTGTAAGGGTAATAGTGTCTTTGTATATGTTTCAAATTAGGTAACCTGTCCTAAATTCTAGTGATTCACTCCTAAATTCTAGCGATTCAAATTTAACTGCTAAATTTTATCAATCCTAAATTCTAAAAATACAGAAATGTGTAACTGCTACAAGAAATGTATAACACTATACATCCATCATATAACACTATACATCCATCATATAACACTATATAACACCATATAACATCATATAACACCATTAACGCTGTGTAACACTACATAACACTATATAACAATATATAACACTATACATCCATCATAGACATGCTACCAGAAAAATATAACACTATATAACACTATGCATCCATCTTATAACACTATATAAACCAAAGAAAACTATATAACACCATATAACACCA
Organism: Helianthus annuus; assembly: GCF_002127325.2. NCBI lineage: Eukaryota > Viridiplantae > Streptophyta > Magnoliopsida > Asterales > Asteraceae > Helianthus > Helianthus annuus. The sequence goes on from NC_035439.2 coordinate 20,678,323, forward strand.
TGTAACACTATATAACACTATGTAGAAATATATAACACTATACAGTTCTGAATGGTGGTTGCACTACAGAATTAATAATTGATGGTGTTATATAGTGTTTTTTGGTGGTTACACTACAGAATTATATAACACCAAAAACCATTATATAACATCATATAACACCATATAACACTATATAAAAATATATAACACTATCTAGTTCTGAATGGTGGTTGCACTACAGAATTAATAATCAGTGAACGAGATGACATAAATTCGTAGATTAGTTATTAAATTCGAATTCCTATAATAAAGGGTAGCGGTTATTTTAGGCAGTTATCTTTTAATCAATTAATTGAAAGAAATAGAAAATTACTAATTCACCCTTTTGAATTAATTTAGATATAGGACACTTGTCATCACCACATTATTTCTCACCCTTCTCACAATATTAGATTAATGTACAGGATCCTCTACCTATACCTGTTTTATAATAAACACATAATTAGAAAGCTTTTTCCTTGGAATCAAATTGTTTAAATTTGAATATGTGAACTCACCTTCCTTTGTGTTGACACTTGATTTTAACGTGTTCTTCAGGTACTTGAGTTCGGCTTCGGGAATCATGGCGTATCTTGTGGTTGTTGATGCATGTTTTGTCACTTAAATATGTTGGACTAACTTTTAAACTTTCTGGGACAAATGTAATAAGATCCGTGAGGATCAAAGACAATTTAACTATGTCGTGGTTGTGTCATGTTTTGGAACGTTGTGTTTAAAAACTTATATTTTAATTTAGTTATTATGTCCAAAAATTTAATGCATCGAACATCAAGATAGAAATGGGCACCAACTTCCGTCACCACTACGTTTTATATTCCGCGGCGACGTTTTTGGGGTGTGACAGAAGTTGGTATCAGAGCCAATGGTTGTTAGCGAACTAGATGTTTTCGGGGAAAACTCTAGACTTCAACCGAAGAATTTTGAGATTTAAAGTCCAAAATTCTCGAAGCCAAAATTTTTGAATAAACATAGAAAATTTTATCATGTATGAAAACCATTACGTGTCTATGTGCATAGTGATTTTCTGTTTATTTGGGCCTTATGTGTTACTATTAATTTTGATCACACACTTACTTGTACGGTTATATATGTGTCACAGATGTCGCACGAGCACGAAGTCATCGTGATCCATGACTCAGGTAGCGAGCCAAATTTCGAGACTTCACCCAGATCCATTCTCCCAGAGATACCTATCACGACTCCACTGAAGGTTGGTATTGCTGAGTTTGCTTCGTCTTTCCACATCGACCCTGCTGCTTTTGCCAGCCAGGTAGACCCCCGATACACTTTCACTAGCAATAGGTGGATAGAAGATGACGATGATGCTCCTCTCTCGATTCATGAGACGGGACAATCATCTGGCATTATACCAGTTATCGATGACGTGATCAGAGGTGTCCCTGCTGTGATCGAGCCTATCGCTGAGATCCCTCCACCTATTTCTTCTGAGTCATCTATTAGTTTACTATTGTCGTAGGAAGAGGACTAGACCTGCTGGGGAGATCGCATCTACGTCACACGCTGAGACGGCATCTGCTTCTAAGAAGCAGAAAGGGGATTGGGTAGACCGATGTTACCACTGCGATCGACAGTTCGCCACTCTACGCAGAGATCTGGACTCGGCCAAGGGTAAGGTGAAGGACCTCGAGGGACAGATGGATTGGTACGAGGAGTTGAAGGTTTTAGATGACAGTGCGATGGACCAGATGCACTAGAGGATAGTGAACTTGGAGAAGCTTGTCAGGGAGATGTTAGAATTCTTAGATTTAAAGCGTTGATGCTTGTTTGTTGTTTGTTTTGATGGGTTGTTTTATTAGAAATTTTTGATACTCTTTGTTTGGGGCCTGCGTGCCAGTTATATTTTTGGGATATTATGTAGAAATATTCGTGTGAACTTGTTATGGGTGTCGATGTAGACATGCCAAGGGTAGTTGGATTGTACTAGAAACAAGTTTGTTAATTTCTATGATAATATCAGATGATTTACTTTTGGTTTAAAAATTTAATCTCATTATTATGTGGATATTATGCATACGCAATGTTTGGTCCGCTAGCATTTAATTATTGAATTATGTTTAGTTATCGTCTCATGAGATTATTATTGTTGTAATAATAGAAACGACGAAATGCCGCCAAAAGCAAGACAGGGTTCTGGACTACCTACCACACCGGAAGAGTTGGCTCAACTCATAGCCCAACATGTTAATACTGCCATGGAACAGCATAATGATAACCAAAATGATGGCCAGGGACGTGGACGTGGTGCTCACGGGCATGGTTTTGGTGGGGCACAGATTGGACACCCTCCAGGTAAAATATGATCGGAAAGTTTTTGTAGTTCATGTGTTATGATATAATCGGAACGTATTCCTAATTTTCATTAACTTTACGAACAGTGCACAAATGTACTTATAAAACCTTCCAGGGCTGTAACCCATGATCATTTACCGGTGCCGAAGGATCCTTAGATATCACCAGATGGATTGAGAAGATGGAATCCGTCATGGCAATCAGTGGCTGTGTTAGCTGATCAACATGTTAGGTATGCTTCTTGCTCTTTTCTTGATGAAGCACTATCCTGGTGGAACTCGCAAGTTCAAATTTTGGGTGAATACGTTGCCTATGGTTAAACCTAGAACGAACTTAAAGAGATGCTCCTGAAGGAATACTGCCCGCGCAGCGAAATACAGAAAATCGAGACCGACTTCTGGAACCTAACCATGGAAGGTCTGAACGTCAGAGCTTTCACTTCTCGTTTTAACGATTTGGCGAGGTTAGTTCCACGAATGGTTACTCCTGAGTATGTAAAGGTAGAGAGGTATATCTGGGGGCTGTCACCACGGATTCGCAGCATGGTCACATCAGCGAAACCCACAACCTACCTAGAGGCTACTACATTGGCAAAATCGTTAGCGGACGACGCTGCACGCAAAGGTGGTCTTGATAAGAAGGAGGAAACTGGGAAGTCATCGGGCAAGACCAAAGCAGAGGCAAAATCTGAACGGTCGGGGCGTTCTGAGTCTAAGTCAGGAGATTCGAAGAAGTGCAAGTCCGAGAGCTCGAGGAAGGAAACCGATGAGAAGCGTGACCGGAAACGCAGTTCGGGGAAGGCGTACGTAGCTAGTTCTAGCAGTTCTAGAAAGGATAATGCCAGGGATGGCAGGAGTGGTTCTGAGAAGAAGACTCGCGAGGATGAGCAGAAAAAGTGCGCCAGATGTGGTCGAACTTGGCATGTTACCCGTGAGTGCTATGCTAAAAGTACTTTGGAGGGAGCAAAGCTTGAGGGATGCTTTCAGTGCGGGGAAGAGGGACATTTCAGGAGGGATTGTCCTAAAGCAAAGGGTCAGAATGCCAGGGGCGTTCGAGCTAAGCGCTGGAAAGGCACGTGACGATCCTGCTGTTGTTACTGGTATGTTTTTTATCAATAACCATTCTGCGTTCGTACTCTTTAATACCGGAGCTGACTTGAGTTTTGTTTCGAAAATCTTTGAGCCATTTTTGTGTTCACCAACAAGTAAACTTAGTAAGAAGTACTCGATAGAACTAGCAAATGGTAAACTGATAGAAACTAGCGAGGTCGTTCGCGATTGTAGTATTCAGTTAGATGGTCATTGTTTTAGTATCGATTTATTACTCGTGGAGCTGGGGGAGCTTTGATGTAGTTGTGGGAATGGATTGGCTATCCAAGAACAAAGCTGAGATTATTTGCTCGGAGAAGCAAGTAAGGATACCTTGTCCTGATGGTGGTGAAGCAATAGTTGTTCACAGAGATCGATCGAGTCGAGTGTCGAGTGTCGTCAGTGTTATGAAGATGCTCAAGTTGTTGCATAAGGGTTATCCAGCGTTTTTGGTTAACATGGTGGATACGAAGGCCGAATGTAGTAAGATCGAAGAGATTCCTATTGTTCGCAATTATCCAGAAGTTTTTCCTGAAGACTTACCTGGATTGCCCCCCTGCGAGATAGATCGAATTCCGAATCGATCTGGTACCCGGTGCTGCACCGATTGCAAAATCTCCTTATAGATTAGCACCGTTAGATATGAAAGAAATGTTGAATCAACTTCAAGAGCTACTAGACAAAGGTTTCATTCGACCAAGCTTTTCGCCTTGGGGCGCACCTGTTTTGTTCGTGAAGAAGAAGGATGGATCCTTCACGATGTGTATTGATTACAGAGAGCTGAACAAGTTAACTATCAAGAATCGGTACCCTTTACCGAGGATTGACGATTTGTTCGATCAACTACAGGGATCCAGCTACTACTCGAAGATTGACCTACGTTCAGGATATCATCAGTTGAAGGTCGCTGACGAAGATATTCCGAAGACAGCTTTTCGAACACGATATGGCCATTATAAGTTTTTAGTCATGCCTTTTGGCCTAACTAATGCGCCAGCTGTGTTCATGGATCTCATGAACTGGGTATGCAAACCCTACTTGGATAAATTTGTGATAGTATTCATCGAAAATATACTTATCTATTCGCGAACCAAAGATGATCATGAGCATCATTTGAAGTTGATTTTGGAGTTGCTGAAGGAAGAGAAGTTGTATGCCAAGTTCTCTAAATGTGAATTTTGGATTCGGGAAGTTCATTTTCTCGGACATGTCATAAATGAGAAAGGTATACACGTGGATCTGTCGAAGATAGAGGCGATCAAGAATTGGGAAGCGCCAAAGACTCCATCGGAGGTGCGACAATTCTTAGGGCTTGCTGGGTACTACCGGAGATTCATTGAGAATTTCTCTAGATTAGCGCAACCTTTGACATTATTGACCCAGAAGGAAAAGAAGTTTGATTGGACGGAAAAGCTGGAGGAAGCTTTTAGGACGTTGAAGGAAAGGTTGTGTAGTCCACCTATTATTTCCCTTCCTGAGGGAAGTAATGATTTCATTGTATATTGTGATGCGTCACGTTTGGACCTTGGATGCGTGCTTATGCAGAGGGACAAAGTGATAGCCTATGCATCCAGACAATTGAAAGTGCACGAGAAGAACTACACGATGCATAATTTGGAGTTGCGAGCCGTTGTATTTGCCTTGAAGATCTGGAGACACTATTTGTATGGCACGAAGTGTACGATATACACAGACCATAAGAGCCTCCAGCATATCTTCGATCAGAAGGAGTTCAACATGCGACAACGGCGTTGGGTAGAGTTACTCGACGACTACGAGTGTGATATTCGTTATCACCCTGGAAAAGCAAACGTTGTTGCGGATGCGTTCAGTAGGAAGGAGTGGGAGAAGCCTCTACGTGTGTGTGCTTTGGGCTTGACCATACAGGCGAGTTTAACCGATCAAATTCGTATTACGCAACGAGAAGCTTTGAAGGATGAAAACCTGAGAAGAGAAGGTTTGAGAGGTTTAGGATGCGAACTGATACCAAAAGCGGATGAAGTGATGTACTTCATGAATCGAGTTTGGGTACCGCTTAGAGGTAACCTAAATGAACTGGTTATGAACGAAGCTCATAAATCCAGATATTCCATTCACCCAGGGTCTACCAAGATGTATCAGGATATCAAGGAGTTGTATTGGTGGCTGAATATGAAGAGAGATATTGCGGTCTATGTAGGTAAATGTCTGATGTGCTCTAAGGTTAAAGCTGAACATCAGAAGCTGTCTGGGCTTCTGCAGTAACCAGAGATTCCTAAGTGGAAATGGGAACATCTTACGATGGACTTTATCACCAAGTTACCCCGTACGTCACATGGACATAATATGATATGGGTAATTGTGGATCGATTAACAAAGTCTGCTCATTTTCTAGCGCTTAAGGAAACAGACAGTACGGAGAAGATATCGCAGTTGTACCTTAACGAGATTGTAGCCCGTCATGGAGTTCTCACACCCCGACCACGTAAAATAACAAAACGTGGCGGAAACGTCAGGGAGTGTTGTAACAGAATCATTGTTTCACAACCATGGATTAAATAATTTCGTTTTATTGAATTTGTGAACTCATTCTTTTATTACAAATCAGATAAATACAAATATTATCTTTCAAATTTTAAAGTCGCTAAGGCAAGAGTCCATCCTATGTGTATCATGCATCAACAACCATCACAAAGCAGCACCTGAAACATATGTAAAAATAGGTACGTCAGCATAAAAATGCATGTGAGATACATAGGTTTTATTGAAAATAGGATTCATGACTTGTAAGTTTAAAAGAGTGTTTTAACAAAAATAGTCATGAACTTTTAAATAAATGTTTTCTTTTATAAATCAGATAATAAGTGAGAATAAAACAGATGATATAAAAGAAAGATGCACAAATAAGTAATTAAGTAAAATGAGTTTGTATAAAATATGTTTTGATAAAAAGGTTTGTAGTATACATAAAAATATACTTTGGTTTTAAGGAAGTCGAATAAGTAATATATTAAAATATATTTCAGTTCCAAAATAGTCAAACAGATAGTATATTAAATATACTTTAGTCGTCAAAATAATAATTTTCAGTAGTATATCAAAAGTATACTTTGGTTTTACAAATAACATATTAAACTATGCTTTGGTTTTATAAATAACATATCAAACTATGTTTTAGTAATTAACAAAATATATGTTATTTTGTACAATATCACACATGAGAGTATATCAAACTATACTTTTGGGAGTATAACAAAATATACAATAAAAATGTGATTTAAGAATTCAACCAAACCATAGTGCATCAAAATACACCTAGGAGACTATAGAAATACCACGAAGGCAATCCCTATTTGGATAAAATATCGGTTTCTGACATTCCATAAACAACATGAATGGGGTGTCAAATCCTATAGCGCTATATCATACTACCAATCGGTCTGGTGAACATAAAATAAGTACAATTCAACAATTAATTTTATAATCTTTGAAAAATCAGTTTTTAAACCATAAATAATCATTCAGTTTGTCAAAAGATAAGTACTAATATGTATAATCAATTATAATTTAAAATCATGAACATAACAAATAGGTACACATGCTTCACCCCAAAACATTGAAAACAGTAAAAGAGGGGACTATGTACTCACCTGAGAATGCTTAGAAGTCTTGAATAACAACCAAGCAACGCTAGAGGGATCACGGAATCAAACGGCACCTAATATAGGTAACTAAGTAAATAAATCGGACTTAATCGGAAGATCGGATAGAATGAGGTTTCGTAAACCAAATGAATATGGGAACTCATGTAATATGGTTTAACAAAGCCTACATACTAAATCGAAACCTAACCTAAGTGCTTACGACCCATTACGACCTGCTTAGGTAGCTTATGCTACTTTAACGTATCGTTCGCGTAAAACGCGTTCGGACCATCTAACTAGTCCTATGACAAGTAATATATGCCTTAACATGTCTAATAATGTTGCCTAATCAGTTTAGATGTCAAAATTTATGTTACATATGCTTAAAATGAATTTATGCGTAAAAAGGGCTTTTTGGTCATTTACCTAAGGCATATAAATTACCTATCATACAACTAACTTAAACGAAGTGACCATAAGGTATAACCTCGGAAGGTTATTCCCTATACAACTATGGTCACAAAACATGTTTGGTCGGATCCTAATGATCGACCAAATAGGTCGGGTTCGAAAGTCTAAGCGGTTGTTTAGACCGCTTGACTTACGACTCTAAACAAGCACGAGACTAAAAAGTGACGAGCAAAACATGTTAAAACATGTTTCGTTAAGTTAGAAAACAGGTTTTGATATTAAAACAAAGTGTTTTGATACCCAAGAGTAGTTTGGTTACAAAATACGCATAAATACGCATTTTGGTCAAAACTACGACTCGTCAGTACACCTAGTTAACATGGTAATCAGTAGGTATAGTCACACGGGACAATAACCATCGTGAATACGCTCACGTTGCGAAGTTCAAACAAACTTGTGTTGACCATAACCTGGTCAAAGCAGAAAGTCAAACACTGTTGACTTTCGTGCTTAAAACGCATAAAAGAACGAAAGAATGCTTACAAAGGGTCCAAGCTAGGAAGTTTGATCCAAGTTTGCTCAGGTATGAAGTGTTTAAACCCCAACTTATAGCAAAATGAATCAAGGTGTGAGGAAAATGGAATGAGAGCATGGGTATATATAGATTTCGGAGAACCGTTAGGATCGTTTCTCGCATTTCGTGCTTCGATCTTGGCCCTCCACTTGGGCACATGGTTTTCAAAACCATGGGAATACTTAAAACCATCAAATTCCAGCCCATAGAGTGCAAAACTTTGGGTTAAAACCATTAAAACCTCAAAAATGGACCAAGTTCAATGTATCTGCAAGAAATTTCAAAAATGGTCCCTGCACTTGTAAAACTTGATTTTTGGCACTTTTAAGCCCCGTTAACCCCATTTCAAGGCTCTAAAATGAAGTTAAAGTATAGGGAACTTGAAATGTGCTCAAAAATATCTCGGATGTCGGTTCGTTTGGTCATACGGTTGCGTTGTTCGGTTAATTACGACGAAAATACCAATCTGTCACACCCCCAAAAAAATACCACATGCGGAATCACCGCGGGGTGTGTGACATACCAGGATCTTAGCCACCAATCACATTGAACTCATAATTATGTTTAAATAAAACTTTCTTTCTTTAACATAAAGTGTTACAAAAGATTACATGAAATTCGTTGTATACAGCGGAAGCATAACTCATTGTAAAGTGTTTCATAAACCACGCATACGTAAACCAATAAACTTGTATTTTGAATCCATGTGTCACGACCCATGACCACTCCAGCCTTCCAGACAGCAAGTTCCATCGTTAAGGATCTAACGACCTGCAAGGCATGTAACAACGAGTCAACAACAAAGTTGAGCGAGTTCACAGTTAGTTGTCCATTTTAGAGTTGTTCCAAAATCCACGAGTTCATTCATAAACCATGAGTTATCCAATTCATTGTTTTCCCAAACCATAACCAGTGGGGGCTACCCCATGTGAACCACTAGACCCGTTACCATATTGACTACTGACTGAAGTAAATTGGTGCCCTAGCGTCAATGTCTATCATCATTGACGTGCCCAGATCCATTAGTTCACGCCCGTCCTCTGCGGCACGGTGTGAGGCTTGTCAAACCTAAATAGCGCTATCTAACTAATGACCTGCTCGCCATTGGCCCGACGATTAAGTCGATATAAAATGAGGGACTTCATGATAGAGATTTTGGTCTAGTATCAGTGTTGTCATCCTTCAATAAAGAGGATGTGGTACGTGTCCCTAAACCAGGAGATCACGCAGGTTCCGATTAAATCCTTAGTACATGTTATCACCCTTCAATAAAGAGGATGTGGTACGTGTTCCAAACCAGGAGGTCACGCAGTTTCCGATTAAATCCTTTACCCATTTCCAACCACCGGGAATCCCATGCCTTGTAGAAACTGTGAACTCACCTTGGTTTGCTCGGTTTGACTAGTTACTCGTTTGTCAATTAATCAAGCACGTCCTATAATTGTTACCGACAACAATCAGTTTCATACTCACATTGCACCACTTATTTTGTCACACGTTACACAAGTTACAGTCATGAAACATACACATCATCATACAATTATAACAGTTGGTCATGCCATACAATCAGTACATACATTTCGATATCAAATAGTTGATGTTCAATTCTTCCAATATCCGTTTGTTGGTGTGATCACATTTAGAAATCACAAATCCTAACAGTGTGCAAATTACATGATATGCCTACGGCCCAAAACAAATGGTCCACTAACTGTGTATGTGTAGCCCACTCAAGCATAACTCAAATTTTGTATCAGTTTTCTGCATTAATATATATTAATCCTACTATGCACCTTAGGAAGCATTATATATCAGTTATTTGTAATGTTAATATGTATAACTCAAGAGTTCCATTATTCACCTATCCTTTTATACAGACATCACGATTGGTATAATATAACCCAAACAAAATTGTGTGTGTGTGCGGCCCACTAAGGAGCGGCCTACACCAAGTGTGTGATGACCAACTAGTGCAGTCCAATTAGCATTTAAAGTCCACTAACCAAGCATGTGATCAACTCAAAGACTCAAGACATGAACATGCAACCTACTGTTGTATTTAATGTAAACTAGAAAACCCACATGACAAATGCATACGTGTGTGGACTTGAATCTAACAACCAAACAACCTTCGTGACAAGTGCATTACAAGACAAATGACATTGACTTTTAGTTTTTCTAAATGACTAAACAATCCTTTATAATTATAATGGTGTGCAATTTAATCATGTGTGGGGGCATCGAAGACATGTGTGGTGTGGGTAAATATGCACAGTAACCAACATGCAAAGCCTAAACATATCTTGAATCTGATTTATACTAGCCATGTCATCATCATGTATAGACCTTCATCTCCTACCCTAACATTATATAATCTAGCTCAATAATTAATACATACTCATGAAACATCATAGTCATCACTTATCATCACACATACTAATAGATCTCAACAGTTTGCCTATTGTTATGCACATTAACCATGGCTGAGACGTAAATGAAATAGCCGAACAACATCAGATTTAATACCATTATTATTTACACAATACATGCACACAAGATTAAGGTTTATAGGATTTCACATAAACAAGGACACAACATCATCATACGTCCACATATTCAATTTACAGTTTGCATGATCACAACTAGCCATATGAATCTTGTCACTAGATATGTATATCATGTACAATTTGATCGCTACTAAACAACGACAAAACATAATCATCACATAACTTGCAAAAGAAATCACTAACCCAATAACTCGGTCAACTGGAATAGTGTTTCGTGAGAAGGGGGTGTCCACAGTCGTCGCAATTCAAGTGGGGAATAGGGTTTGTTATGTTGTAAATTGTGGAATATAGAAATGTTATGTACATCTAATTACGGTGCCAAATAAAACAAGTGTGCCGATAGTCATGACTCTTTACAAGAGTTGGGCCGAGATCAAAATATAAAAAATGTGAGAACATACAAGTGTCAAGATGTGCGGCCCAAAATGCCAATACATTAATTAATAAGTTATCGTACAAATAAGTTTAACGAAGTTATACGAACAGGACGTTTAAAACAAAGAGGAGTTAAGATCACAAGATTCAAGGTTACTAACCTTGAAAGTTCGGGTTGTCACAGTAACGAACACAAAAACGATCCAAATTACGCGACGAATGGAATTTTATCATGAAAATCACTAAAATATAATATTTTAATGATTACATAAATTTTTGGATGTCTGGATATATTCAGAACGTAAGATATGCACGAAAATGCAAACTTATGCACTTTTTGACGCTTTTTAGTCCCTATTGATCAATAAAGTTTATTTTAGCATACCGTACCCCTCAAAGTCTATTTCTAAGCTATGCAAAGGATATTTAGGGTATGTTTAACTTATGATCAAGTTCCAGAATGTTCGCTACCACGCAAATCGGCATACTTTCGTAGTTTGACACAAATAGTCCCTACGATCGAATAAACTTGATTACAACACACCAAACCGTCCAAAACTTATTTCTAAGTTATGTAAAGGTTATTTAAGGTATGTTAAGCCTATGTCACTGTTCCGGAGTGTTTGTTGCATTAAACTGGTTATATTTACGCATCAGTTCGCGTATAACCTTCTAGAAAGCGATTTAAAGCTCGAAATCGAACAAGAATTGATATGTGCAAACGATGCACATATTCATACAAATCCCAAGTATGAAATATAATATTTCATTGGTTTGGTATCTGTTTAATGGTTGAAGTGTCACAGGTGTCACAGGAGTACCGGTATCAATTATTTCGGATAGAGACGGACGATTTGACTCCAGGTTTTGGCGATCTCTTCAAGAGTCGTTGGGTTCTCGTTTGGACATGAGTACTGTGTATCATCCTCAAACGGATGGTCAGAGCGAGAGAACCATTCAGACGTTAGAGGATATGCTGAGAGCGTGTGCAATCAATTTCGGTGGAAGTTAGGATACTCACTTGCCGTTGGCAGAGTTTTCTTACAACAACAGTTACCATGCTAGTATCAAGGCTGCTCCGTTCGAAGCCATGTATGGAAGGAAGTATCGATCGCCACTTTGTTGGGCTGAAGTCAGCAAAAAGCATTTGTTCGGACCCGAGCTTATTCAGGATACCACGGACAAGGTTTTCCAGATTAAAAGTAGGTTGAAAGCTGCCGCTGATCGACAGAAGAGTTATGAGGATAACCGGAGGAAGCCATTGGAGATTCAGGTTGGTGATCGAGTCATGTTGAAGGTATCGCCTTGGAAGGGCGTTGTGATGTTTCGAAAGGGGGAAAGCTGAGCCCGCGTTATACAGGTCCTTTCGAAATCTCATCTCGAGTTGGATCAGTCGCATATAGGCTTAAGCTGCCGCAGGAATTGAGTGGAGTTCATGACGTGTTTCATGTCTCCAACTTGAAAAAGTGTATGTCCGATGAGACGCTGATTATACCCCCAGGTGAGGTTAGAGTAGACGATAAACTGAGATTTATCGAGGAACCAGTGGAGGTTCTGGATAGGAAAATCCAGAAACTCAGGAGGAATAGGATTAAGTTGGTCAAGGTCCGCTGGGATTCTAAGCGAGGAACTGAGTTCACTTGGGAATGACAGGACCAGATGCAATGGAAATATCCTCATCTCTTCCCACTCTGTAGAGTAGAATTTCGGGGACGAAATTCCCTAAACAGGGGGAGACTGTGACACGAGGCTTTTCAGGTCGTACCGTACAATAACGTGTTGTGAATAGATAAAAAGGTTGTATTTGACTGATTATGATATTTATATATGATATTTAATGTGTTGGTGAGTCCAAACATTGGTAAAAATTATGTTGGCAACGATAAAATAAACGTTTATCACGTAACGATTAAAATGCGAAACGAACGTCGGTGACCACCCGATCAGTGTTAAAATCCTAAAAATAGTATGTTATGATTAGAATAGTAATTTTAATCATATTCGTGAGAAAAATAAATTAAAACGCTAAGAAACTCTATTTTTCGAGTTTGAGCGCGTACCGCGTGATACGGCGCGTATTAGACAAAATACTGTCAACGTAACCAGTCAACGCAACTGATAATTATTTCAGTAATGATTTATCATGATTACTTTTATAGAATGATAAAAATAATTTAAAACGCACTAAAACGGGATTAAAACGCTAGATAAAATACCCGGTATCCAGTAAAATACTTGTTTTTACACTATATTATATATATATATATATATATATATATATATATATATATATATATATGTGTGTGTGTGTGTATGTATCATAATTATGTGAGAGAGGGGCTAGGTGGCGGCATATAGGGTAACCCCCCTTTTGCCATTTACATTCTTGTTGCCATGTGTTGGCTCTTGGGAACTACAAATAATGATTAATCATGTAACTTCTTCCATAATCTCACATAGATCCATACAAACATTTCAAAATTCACCTCCACTATCTCTCTCTAAAATTCTCGGCCAAACACCCCTAAACACACATCCATTTCAGAATTTTAAACCTTTTCATGAAGACTTGAAGGCATTCAAGGTGTTTTCAAGGTTACATGAAGGTTTAGAGGTGATTCCGAGGAGATTTGAGCAAGAACAAGGCTTCATATCATCACTATCGTTAAACCCACTAAGAATCTTGAAGGTATAACATTTTGTCTTTCAAATCTTGTTCATGACTCATGGTGATGAAGATGATAGTGAAAATTTCTCTTGTTCTTGAATCTAAACGTTAACTTGAAACTAAAAACAAATGGGTTTTTGAATGAAATAAAAATGGGTGTATCTATATATGTATGTGTGGCCGTGAGTGTGTGTGTGTGGGTGTAGATGTTTGTGTTTTTGATTTTTGTTGAAAGATTCTTGAGTTACATGATTACTTGAAAAGTAGGATTGCATGTAAGAATCAATATGTGTCATATAAGAATGTTCTAAAGGTGATTCAAGATTTGAAAGTGACATGAGGAAAAGTGAACTTTTGGAAGTTCATATGTGTATATGTATTTCGTATATATGTATGTATATATGTATCCATGCATGTAAACGTTTGTCATATATTCTTAAATATGAATGATATTTGCATTTATGTATGAATGATTATGGATGATTGGATGATCATGATGATGTGTGTGTTATGTTTTGTAAGAACATGATATTAATGTGTTCTAGAGTATGATTAGATCATAAACGATGATGATGATGTTGTATGAGTACATGAGATGCACATATGTGAATATACATGATGATATGAAAGCATGAAATGATCATTTGAGCATGATTTGATAAAAAGCAATTTTGATCAGAATATAAACACTAAAATAAGAATATTTTGAAGTGTTTAATGATATATAACTTTGTCATGATGTTTACTAGCCTTGTATGTTGTACTTGGTGCATTAGGAGTTGTAAAATACGTGAAATCGCATGATTTATGTGACTTACACAAAAATTTCACTAATCTGATTATAATCACTATTTTAATTAGTAAATAACATGTATTGTGTTAAAATATCAAGTCATTCCAAGTTGGGATGATTATAGTAACGTTTAACGCAAAGCTATGCGTTAAAACGGTCAAAAATCGGTTTTTCAAACGATTTTTATGAAACTGATTTAGATCAGTAAGTAAACTGAAATTTTTAGTTTAAAAATAAGTATTTTAACTAATTTTAAGTTTACTTGGTGGTTGGTTGGTCATAAGTGATTTCCGACGCCCGAAAACGTTACCGAATCACTAAAATACGCGTTTTTCAATGAACACTAGTATGGGTAATTTTTGGGTGAACCTTATGTGTTAAAATGTGTTATCTGATTTAAACATGTGAATGTGATAATATGTTAAGTGTTGACATGATAGTGGGGAATTTAGACTATGCATGTACACTTGTGCGTTTAGAATCGGTAAAATCGCGTTTAATGTGTAACTTGTTTGTCGAGCATGAAATTTGATACATATAAGTTATTTTATGCATGCATGCCTTAAAAATGACAAGATGAATAAGTTAACGAGATTACGCGTATTTCAATGTTAATTTATGTATACGTTTATGTATATATATATATATTACGACGCGCAAATCGTTGATATATTACGTATAAACGGGTTGTTAATGGATTTACATGATAACGGTCACCAATAAAATCGTTCAAGTCGCAAAATCTTAAAAATATATATACATAGACTCATATATATTAACGTGCCAACATAATAAAAAAACAATAACTTTTCGAGAAAATCTCGAAGTTATGTGAAAATTCTAAGAAACGGAGAAACTTAGGATTTTTGTGATATATTGATTTATAAATCATTCCTACATATTCGCGGATCAACAATATGTATAGGATACTGTTGGCCACTCGCACAGATCCACAATTGGGCTTTTAATGGGTCAAGGTTGATTCGGACGGATCGGCCCTTTGTGCATTCGTGCGAACCCACACTTATCTTTCATAAAATTTTATTTTTCAAAATTTCTGATTTTTATCAGATTTTAATATCCACTCGAATATCCAGGTCCAAGTTAATGACCCTGGTTATTCGATTAGTCCACCAAGTCCAAGTTAATGACCATGGTTGAACCGATTTACGAACCATCTGACATTTTTATTCAAGTTTTCCAAAATTCAAGTTTCAAATTAATGACCTTGTTAAACTTTACATATTTCCACCATTTTCAGATTATCTCCCACCTAGATAGTATAGGTTTACTCTGCATCCAGATTCCAAAGATCTGCTCTCCAACATCGGTCGTCAAAAATAAAGCAGAAATAAAATCTTTTGTATTTTACAAACTTTATGCTAAAACACACCTAAAATCCTTTTGGATTTCATCTGAAATGAAACAACAACAATGTATTTACATACATATTTTTTGTGAGTTGTGTTAGAGGATCATATCAGCTTTTGACACATCAAAAGCACCGTTGATTTATATAAACTTTAAGTTTTAAACGATTCACTTAGATTGTCAGTATACTGATTCAAGATAAGAGATTAGAGTTTTAAAAACTTAACTTATTCGCGTGTCCCACCTCAGAATATACACCCGTATCAAGATTCCCTAGGTTCAGTTGTACAGGTGAGTATACCTAATTGATATTTATCTCTGGTTTAGTGCGAGTCCTTGAGAGCTCAGGTTAGAACATTCGTTCAGTCAAAGAGATGAAGGCTCGACTTAAGGTGTGTTCCACTTAGGAATCTTCTTTACAACTGCACTTGATATATATCTTTCAATATTTTTTCAATTTTTATGCAGAGGGAAAATTTAAGCGCGAAAGTATTATACGAGGTCTAGGCCATTGCTGGCGCAAAATCAGAAGACCAAGTATAATACCCCAGATATCAATAAGTATAAATACCTAATATCTCTGAATCAGGCAATCTCTCAAACGACATTTCGGAGTACTAAGTCGATGTATCTGAGAGATGTTCCCCACGAAATAAGAAAGTTATTGATTTAGGTTTATATTAGGGCTGGAAATAGGTAACCTGTAGGTATCCTGCTAAGAAACGATAAGAGAAAAGTACACCATGTAATTTTTTACGTTTTTAAAAAATAATCAAAATTTGAAAGTTAGGATCCATTATTTCTCCTTCTAGGTGCATAAAACATACATTTGTCTTATAGACATTAGATATAAAGTAGTTAAATGAGCCGTATTCATGTTTAAAATTTTTGTTGTGCGCGTTATCAGATACATGTTAAACATGCTAAGACACGACTTGCCAGCCCTAGTTTATATCTCGAAATCAACCTACTGAGTGTGTAAAAACCTACTGGCATATCATCAGTGAGACCGTTTATCACTTTTTATCTTTCCATTTCTTTAGCATATATTGATTGTCTATTGATGTACTATCATTTCCTCTTTTTACACTAACTCTTTTTGCCTTTTTCTATGTTTTTACATTTTTGTATTTTTAAATATTTTTGTATTTTTCATTACATTTTCTCCCCCTAAAATTAAAAACATTTTAAAAAAGAAGAAAATGATAAACCGATGTGGATTACGACTCAACGTCCTCCGCCTTGGAATCACCTTGGACAACTTCACCCCCTGATGACAAAAGCTTTATACCATTAAGTTTCAAAAGATATTGAAATTTAGATCTGTTAAACGGTTTAGTATAAAAGTCAGCTTTTTGTTCATCGGTGTGGATTTTTCAATTCTAATCAACTTCTTTTCGTAGCAATCACGAATGAAGTGATGTCAAATCTCAATATGTTTTGTATACATGCATGCCTTAAAAATGACAACAAGAATAAGTTAATGAGATTACGTGTATTTCGATGTAAATTTATGTGTACGTTTATGTATCTACATTACGACACGCAAATCGTAGATATATTACGTATAAACGGGTGTGTTAATGGATTTACATGATAACGGTCACCAATAAAATCATTCAAGTCGCAAAATCTTAAATATATATATATATATATATATATATATATATATATATATATATATATATATATATATATATATATATATATATATATATATATATATATATATATATATATATATATATTAACGTGCCAACATAATCAAAAACAATAACTTTTCAAGAAAATCTCGAAGTTATGTGAAAATTCTAAGAAACGGAGAAACTTAGGATTTTTGTGATATATTGATTTATAAATCATTCCTACGTATAATAGGACGTGTAGAAATCAATCTGTGGGATTGCGCTATTTAAAAATACGCACCCAAAGGTGAGTGTCACTAAACCCCCTCTTTTTACTGTTTTGTACATGTTTTGGGGGAAGAACACGCCAAAAGGGTTTAATAATGTTTTCGGATTAAAACATACCTTTTGACATAAATTATATATTTTCGTTGAAAATATATGGAATTTTGATAAATTATATGTTTCGAGATAAAACGTTTTTGATGAATATATGTTTCAGGGAGAAACTAGGATTGTACGGTGTTTCAGAGAAAACGACCGTGTTGTTGGACAGGTTTGCTTGGTCCAAGGGATTTTAGAAAATTTCGTACAACCATTTATATTAAATTTGTCATATTAGTAGGATATATATATTGTACGTGAGGCAGGCATCATAGATGGTCTCTGTTGGATTTTGTATGCCCATGACACATATTAGATTGATGTGGCTAGTACGTTATGATCCAAGTCGAGTCATACCCAAATACAAGCTAGACAAACACTTATAATATTTATTTATGATATGATCAAACAAATAAATATTAACACCTACAATATTTAGAAATTCGTTTTCTAAAATATTACACTTGAGAAACTAATAAATTATATGGATAATTTATTTTGAGAGAATATTTTATTTTGTTATTTAATGTGTTAAATAACATTTTAAAAGGATGTATAAGTCTTATAACATGTGGTGTTATAATTTTATAAAAGTTATAAAATTAATCAAGACTAAAATTGTTTAAAAGAAAATAATTGAAATTTTTTTATATAAACAAAATAGTGGGCCGCCACCTCTTCCCAAGACCATTTTGGTCCAATAATCTTACACGCAATTTGCATGGTTAGATGCACTTTGATTGGGCAAGATTTGTGGCAACCAGCTCTCTCATCCTTTTATTAATTTTTGTATGACAAAAATTAAAAATACTAGGTATAATTTTTCAAGTGAAAGACTTGAATTCTCTCTCAAAAATTTCAGCCAACATTAGGGTTGTTCAAAGGGTTTTTCAAGTTTCATTCAAGTGTTCAAATCCTTGCTAAAACTAGAGTGTTTGTTGGAAGGCTTGGGGTATACAAGCTTGAGTTCTTCTACACTTGAAGGCAACCGTTCAAGAAGCATCATCTCTTTCATTTCTTTTTACTCCAAGAAGGTAGTCTTCTAAACATCCTATAGTTGTGTTTGATAGTATGCATGTTCATATATGGATCCGGATTTTGGGATTTTGCATCTAAATGAAATTTATATCTTAAAAGTAACATGTTTTAAAATAATATTTCCGCTGCGTTTTGATTTTATACGGATGAAATCACTTTAATAAACATGTGAAAATCCCATCAATGGCATCAAGAGCCGCTTATATGAGTGCATGCTTCAATAGATTAAAAATTTCGGGTTTCGGGTTTGAATAAAACCCTATGGCCGAAAATTTTAATATGGTTATCCCTTTGTTTTTCAAGATTATTTTCTTACATGCATAAGGGAATCTTGAAAAATTATTTCATATGGATGATTTGTTTGTATGGACAAAACTTACCTTTTCGATTTTTAGTACATGGCCGAAAATGGTTATAAAAGGGAACCATTTTTGCTTCTTGATTTTAATATATATATGTGGATATATATTTTGGTGCATATAACCTAGCCATGACCTTGTGTTGAATGATTGTGTTGTGATTTATTTTATTATTATTTCAATGGGTTGTAATAATTATTATTTTTGTTCTTCCATTTTTAAGATATGTAATTTATTTATTTTCATTTGGTATGTAAAATAAATAGATTAGGTGCATTTTATTTTACTAGAAAAATGTATTAGGATATATTTTGTAAAAGAAGATGCACACAAAAATGCGGTTTTGGTTTTGCCATATTTGTTCCAAAGAACTTCATGGTTCTCAACGGGATTTTAACCCGATAACCAAAACACATTTTTGAAGTCCAAAGGAGTTTGGAGCTGAATATAAAAGACTTTTGGAAGCTCAAAGAAAGTAGAGAAATCACAACACAAGAAGGAGACTTGAAGCATTTGGATGCGGAATCAAGTGGGAGTTCAACGACACATCACTTGTGTCATTTTTCACCCCTTAGGAAGGGCCTTTTGGCACACTTGTTTCGGCTAACAAGTGTTGTCAAAATAGTTGGCTATGGTTATGTACCTATTGCTATGTATGTTATGCTTGTGTGGTTGTTTATTTATATTGTTTTAATGATATTTGGATATGCATGCTTAACAAACTAATAATCAACAAGAAGCTTAAAATTGGTTCTTAACAAAATCATTAAAATGGTTAATAAAAGGTTTTGTTAGAAATTAATGATTTTATAATAAAATGGGTTTTATTAAAAAGAACCTTGAAAATTTGTTTTCACTAAAGTACCATTGATTTGAATGCATGCAAATGTATGGTACATAATATTTTCTAAACTAAAATTTTGAAATATTAAAAACCCTTTTATAAAACAAGTCAAACATCATCCTTTTATACAACACTCGAATCACTTGGGAACTCTTATTGTGGGATAAAGGTCACCTAACCACAGTTGAGGGAACTTGTATGTTCGAGGTGGGTTTACCATGTTTGTGGGATAAAGGTCACCTAACCACTTATGTCTATAAACTCACATGTATGTGTAAGTTGGACGACTTGATTTGGAAACCATGTGCTTAGGGTCACCGAAACATGGCAGACAAAGGTGTTGATGGGATTAAACATGCCATCTAAACATATAGATGTTTAACCGATCCCATATGGCTAGAAATTGCAGAGAGTTGCAATTGTCAAACGTTGACTACCTTGTTAATTTGAATAGAGGGATAAAGGTCACCTAACCAATATTTAAATGTAACGTTGGATTCTAGATTTTAATTATTAATTATCTTTAAGACAAAAAAGGGTATTAATGATTAAAATATAATAATATCGAAAATACTAAATTGAACTTGTTAAATTTTGTAGATGGCCACTAACAATGCAAACCCGATTAACTAAACCGTCCGAAACCTATCACTAAGAACCATCCTTGAAAAGGATCGTCTCAACCATAACAACTTCATGGATTGGTTTCGAAACTTGAGAATCGTTCTCAAGCAAGAGAAGATATCCTATGTGTTAGACGATCCTATTCCTGATGAACCTAACGTGGAAGATGTGGAATGTTGGAACCTGAAGGTTTATACATGGAGGGATACGAAGTCTAGGGGTTGATTAGTATGTTTTGTTTATTAATCTTTTGGGTTAATATGTATTGGTTGGGTTATATAGTTGGTTTCGAGTGGGCCTAGGGTATCGACCCACATGTTTTGTATTTAAGCAAACCTCAACCTTTAGGTTGAGGTTGATCAGTCGACTAGAAGGAGAAGTAGCCAAAACCTTTTGGGAGTCTTGTATCAGTCACCAGTTAATCAGTGAATGCAAGTTTCCGGTTTGTTTTGATTATATTGTTTTGGTTTCCATTACTTGTATTCTTGAATCCGCTTGTGTTTGATTTCCGCACTTACACAAGTTCTTGTTTGATATCATTGGAAGATCCTCAAGGGTTTTACAATTGGTATCAGAGCCAAGAAACCAATTCTTGGTTCGGTTTTTCATATCATTCGGATTCAAGAGAATCTTATTTTTACTGATCTTGTTTTGCCAGTGTTTCTTTTTGTAGTTGATGCGTGTGTAGTGTAATATATTTTTGATGTATATTTTAAGCCCTTTTTACACTTTTAGCCAAGTTTTAAATTTATAAAACACGATATTTACTAACACTAAACACACATATGGGCAAGTGCACCCATCGTGGACGTAGTATAGTGTTGGTAAGATACCGAGGTCGTCCAAGGACACAAGAGCTTTTAGTACCGGTTTATCCTCAACGTCTAATCAAATCAAAAAGTTAGAAAAGGTTTTTAAACTAAGAAAATAAAAACTAACTAAATGCTGAAAAATAAAAATAAAAACAGATAGACAAGATGAATCACTTGGATCCGACTCGTGTATTAGCATAACCTTTGATTATTTTCGCACTTTTGCACTTGTTTAAGAGATTATCTTAGTTATTGTAGTAGGCCCCTCTTTTGAAGGCGACGTTACCCTCAACCCAGTAGTTTGAGTCAGCAAGGATACAATCCTAAAGGGTTGGATTATTGGAAGATAATGAATTAAGTTATTAATGCAAATTGTGGTAGGCCCCGCTTTTGGCGGTGACGTTACCCTCGGCTAAGTAGTCTGAGTCAGTAGGGATACAGTCCTAAATAGCCGGGTTATAGTATTAATTGTGACAACTCGAGTTTCCAAGATTTCATCTTCGCATTTATTGCACGTTAATCGTTTAGGTGGTTAGTTTACACGACTTGTTTGTTTCACAACTGTACACGTTTGTAATAGGTTACATCGTATTGCGATTGATATGCTTTATATGGTGTGCCTCATAAGTGTGTATGTTGATATATGTCTTATATTAATATATGTGTGTATGATTAGTAAAATGGAACTTTGCCTAACACCCTTAGCCGAAAACATATGGGCTTCGGCCCAGTAGTAATGAGTTTTATACATCTTGTTCCCCACTTCACGTAAAAAAATTCTAATCACCAAAACTGAAACCCTACTTCTCCTGTGTGTGACGGCGACCTAGTACACTCGAAGCCTCTCTCGTCGGTCGATTCATTGCTTCTCCTGTTTAGGTTAGTAGATCTATTGTGATGATTACTTGATTGAGTTTATCATGAACTATTTGTTGTTACCATGTGTCAACTGTTATGCGATTGTTTAAAATAAGGTCATGATGATTTTGTTAAATAATAAAGTATGTGTAGTATTTATATTTCTAGGGAATTGATGAATTAATCAGTTGTGTGATCGGTCCAATGTGGTAGAAGTATTGTGGCCTTATGAAATTCATTAGTGTAAAAGCCATAAACATAGAAATAGACAAAGCATGTGAGACCTGATCATGCCATGTGGTGATTATTATAAATGGTCAGAAAGTGTTGCTTGAAGACTAAATATTGATGTGATCGTTAGATGAAATCAAATAGTTGTGTGCCATTGGTTCGATTATTGGCTGGGAACAAATATGGTCCAATCAAAAAAAAAAGATGCATGGTGATGATTATGAATCCAACAACCTACCATGTACCGTTGACTATGTAGTAGGAGTTTGTTATAGGAGTCCATATTAATTAAATGATTGTGAACCATTGGTTCAATTGTTGGCTAGAAGTAGGATGGTCCAATAGAAAGTAAGGGCACATTACACACACTCGAATGCATCAAAAGTCTTGTAATGTGCATGTGATGGCATAATGAACTGTCAGCTAGTTTGCATGTAATCACCATATTTTATTCGGCTAGATTATTCTTGGTCATTGGGTGTGATGAGTGTGCCACTAATTGTTATTGAATAATATCATATATGTGTACATGGTAGTAGTATGATAATTGGGTGATGAAACGGCTATGATCATTGGGTGGTGAAACGGTGGATATAAATGATAATAATTATTTGTTTTGATCGAGTGTTTGTAAAGAATTCATAGAGTCCGAGTTTTATACTTTGTATCTTGTCCGAATTATTTGATGGTTACACTTAATGTCCGAGGTTATATATGTTGATGAAGGTCCGACCTTTAACTCAGTGTGATGTCCGAGTTTCTTGGCCACTCCCATAGTCCGACCTTTATCCCTAGAACACAAGGGGTCCGAGTTTTGAACCCTACCCCCTTGTCCGAGGTTTAAACAAAAATGAAAGGGGTCCGAGTTCTTTGTTGCTTGTGTTGTCCGATGTTTAAACCCCTCCCCCCTTGTCTCAATTGGTCCGACTTTTGACCCCATGGTCCGAATTTTGATGCTTGGCCATATCTTGTCCGATGTTTAATGTATGCATGTCTAACTTTGTTCATTTAGCAAACACAGTTATATGACAGCTCTATAAATTGTTAACTCTGTTATCTCATGCATGTAATCCGGTTAAGCATGTAACCTTGTTAAACAGGTAAATCATCGATAAGTTTCTAAGTTGTTAACTTTAACTGTTTGTTAACTCGGTTAATTAGCTAGTAATGTTGAGTTCACATATGCTAACGGTGCTAAGTGATAACCAAGAATTCTATCGTATGTGAGACATGATGTTAACTGTCAAACGCTTTATGATATAGATTACCTGTGTATAAATACGAACATGAACTGATTTATTTCACGTGCATACAATAGGACCTGACTGATTTCTTGTGAGTGCATAACCTAGCATACCGAGCAAACCAAGGTGAGTTCACACAGCCAAGGCATGGGGTTCCCGGGTGGGAATGGGATTTGATGAACTATTGTATATACTTCGCTGATAGAACTACGACTAGACTAGTAACACTTATTGAACTGATCTTCGCACACCTGCCAAGGGTTGGCCGCGATATTATGACTGACTTCGCACACCTGCCTTTGGAAGGCCGCGAACTGAACTTACTAATCTTCGCACACCTGCCTGGTAGGCCGCGATACAGATAAACCTAGTCTAGAATACTCGGAATGAACATTCCCTAATATCTTCGCATACCTGCCTGGGAGGCCGCGATGGAAACTAATACGATACATGACATAACGAACGAACATACTACTACTCACACAATACTATTACTGAACTGTTAACTGTGAACTCGCTCAACTAGTTGTTGACTCGTTGCTGCATGCCTTGCAGGACCTTAGGTACTTATGGAGCTTGCACAGGGAGGAGCAGGTCGTTGTGGAGCATGGATTATGTTTTGAAACTTATTGAACTCATGTTACACATTTGGGTTTTCGTACTTATGCTTCCGCTATACTTTGAAACTATGATTATGTTTCGAACACCTATCGTATTGAATGATTGGTTTACATTTATTATATTTGATATTAATTACATGTTCGATATGATTGGTGGCTTGATCCTGGTCATGTCACGCCTCCAAGCGGTGGTACTCCGCGTGTGGATTTTGGGGGTGTGACATTAATAGTAGTTAACTTATGAGGGGGTCAAAGAGTTTGGATCCCCGTCATCCAATACCTATGGGCATTGAAGGAAATTCTACTAAATTTGACCCAGGTCCCTTGCAGGACCTCTAAACGCTGAACAAGGGCAAGACCCTTACCAAACCGTTCCCTTAACCCCCGACCAGGTAGCCAACATACCTCCATATAGACCGTGGAGATATGAATGGTGAAAATCTTTTATTTTATATAGACAGTAAAATAATGCCAAGACACCATGGACAAACGATAAGGAAAGATCACCTTCAACATAAGCAACTAGCTATTTAAGTCACTAATACAAAACCAAATAAAAAGTGCAATAGATTAAAAATAAAAAGTATTATACTAAACACTTGTCTTCACCAAGTGATGTAAGAGACTTAGGCAAACATGGCCTTGATTGTCAAGAACTCTTACGATCAATCTTGGATCCCGAGACGACTCACACACTCTATGATGGACAATGGATGATGGTGGTGGATGAAGGTGTTGTGATGGTGGTGGGTGGTGGATGAAGTGTGAGAGAGGTGGTGTGCCAAGGGATCAGTTGAAATGAAACCAAGCACTCCTATTTATAGGCTGAACAGAAGGCTGGGCATGGCCCCGTGTCCGCTGGACACGCCCCCGTGCCTGTCTGACACTCTCTCTCTTCATTAATTGTAATTCGCAATTACAATTAATGCCCCCCTGCTGTACTTTCGCCACGCCCCCGAGCTCACTGGACACGGCCCCGTGGTGGGCAATAGAAGCTTCTATAGGTTTGTCTTTTCTGCTGCTTCTTGGGCACGGCCCCGTGCTGGCTGAGCACGGGGCGTGTTCAGTCTTCTGACTTCTCTTTTCTGCTTAGGAGGATGCCGTTGAGGGGTCGGGCAATCCACTTTTGTTCCTTTTCTTGTATTTATGTTAGAATTAGCTGTCTTTTTGCTTCTTTTGCGAATTTGAGCTCATTTTATCCTGAAAATACAAAAGGAAGACAAAAACACTCTTTTTCCAACATTAGTACTTAAAAAGGGTTAGTTTTATGCCTTAATTGATGTAATTTATATGTTGCATTTTACACACATCACAGTGGTACAGTTTCGATTGTGTTTTCTGTTTACGGATCATACAATCTTCAAACTGTTCATAGCAAATATTGATCAATCTTGCTGATTTTGGTTCGTGTAATTTCAGTGAATTGTTTGCTGATTTTTCTGAAGTTTGTTGAGGATACAAAAATTCAAAGATTTCAAAATCTTTGAATATTGGAAGTTGCTAATAATCAGGGATATCGGCTACTTTTATCACATTGTTTGTTTTGCAGGGTCTCGACTCGCAATCAGCTGTCTCTGGTTGTCTTCATCTAGATCTCGACTCACAACAAGCCGTGGTCACAAGTTGTCTACTTTTGGATCTCGACTCGCAACAAGCCATGGTCTCGACTTGTCATCATCTTGTCTCGACTCGCAACCAGCTTCAGTCTCGAGTTATCAACTGTTGATCTCGACTCGCAACCAGCATCGGTCTCGAGTTGTTAACTGTTGATCTCGACTCGCAACCAGCTATTGTCTCGAGTTACCCATTCCCTTGTCTAGACTCGGAATCAGCGTCTCAACTCACTGTCTCAAGTCGCAACGTCAATCAGCGACGTGTTTTTGAACTGTTTGGACTTTGGACTTAACAGTAATTAATTAATTAATTAACTGATTAATCACTTTCAAGAAACATGTCTACAAGTAATCAGAATGGTGACATGGCAATCTCAAATGCTCAGCAAGAATTGGACTCTAAAATTGGAACTAGTACTCGTATTCCCAGGTTGATGGATGCAAATGACTTCCCGGAATGGAAGTGGCGTTTTGAACAGCATGTGAAATTCAAGGATCCTAAAATCTGGAGATGTATTGAAAGAGGTCCTAGGGAAATCATGTATGAGAAAGAAACGAATCCATGAATTAAAGTCAAAAAGCCTCGTGACAAGTATACTGAAGAGGATTATGCTATTATTGAGGAGGATAATAGGGCAACCTCATATCTGACCATGGCACTGGGATCAGACATTACTATGGGATTTTGCACTTGCAAATCAGCCAAAGAAATGTGGGAAGCACTAATTATGTATATGAAGGAAATGAAGAAATGAGAGAAAGTCGGAGGAACTTGTTGAGGCAAAATTTTAACAACTTCAATTATGTCTATGGAGAGACTATTGAGAATCAGATTCAGCGACTCACGAAGATTGTTACTTAAATGGATTTGGAGGAAATCCTTCCTTCTAAAGCTGCACAGAATCGACAACTTCTAAATGCTTTGCCAAAAAGCTGGGACAATCACGTCGCAATGATCAAACGGACCAAAGATCTTGCAAGATGTTCTTTAACTGAGATGATTTCTCACATCAAGGCTTGTGAGCTGGATGACAAGCAAAGGGATAATAATCATAAGTTTAGTATGCTGGCAGCAGGTTTCCCAGTTTCTTCTACTGCTTCAAACAACAACAATGTTGCACTGATCTCTCAAAGTGGATCTAAAAAGGCCACTCCTGCTTCCGCAAATGTTCATTACTCTGGTTCGACTACTTCATCTACTGTACCGTCAATTGCTGCAGTTCCTTCAGCAAAAACCGAGTTGATTGCTTTCTTCACGCAATAGTCCAAAGAAAATCTGGAGATCGCTGCTTCTGTTGTCAACTGTTTAAATGCCTTTATTGCAGGAAAGATTGTCACACCCTGGCTGTTGCAGAAGCGTGGGTTTATTTGGTGTGACTTCTTAATACCATAGCAATTATCATAACAATGCTATATGAAAATAAAACATATGATCTTCATCCATTCATCAAGTTTTTAAAAGTAAAACACGACAACATTGTTTTAAAAAGTCGACACAACAAACCAAATACAACCATGACATAATGAAAACATGTTCAATGACATAACGAAAGACATGAAATAAAAACACGGTTTAAGACTTGTGGCCCGTCCAGGCAAAGGTCACACTTCCTAAACCCGGATGACATCATTATTCCTACGCAGCTTGACATGATGCATACCATGCCAGATCCACTAATTTCCTGAAATACATGTAGTTTGAAAAATCAACAAAAAGTTGAGCGAGTTCATGTAAAAGTGAGTATGAATAAACTTTTAAAGTATGTATAAAAGTCCCTGGTATGTAGCAATAAGGAAAAAGAGATCACCAATGGGTTGCAAAGCCACTGGTATGTGTGAGAAAGTGCAGGGAAACTCAAACCTAGCAAATTTGTTACCGGGCTTCGGCTGTAAGACACAGTCACCTCTATAGGCCTCTCCGGCCTCACGGGTATGGGCTCGCTACACCCAAATAGATCTATCACTCATGTGTCCCTCGGTCCTACAACGAGGATTAATGGACTCAAGTGTTGTACCCGCCCCTCACATGATCTAGTAGTATAAACCCTCCCTACGCTAACCATACCATGTAAATAAATGTTTGTAATAATTGTCGCATGTATTTCACCTCCGAAGTATAAAACTGAAAACAGTAAGGAGAAAAGGGGGACATGAACTCACAGAAGTGCGTATCCAGAAATGTCAATCTCCAACTCAATCTGCTGCGTGACAACCTACACGTACTAATGCCTATTAGACGGATGGTCGTGCCTTGGCTTAGGGTTTAACGTTCTTGGAAAAATAGTTAGGTAACTATTTCGTATTCACACTTCTTAATTATTTTATAAGTATATTCCTTCCCAAGGATGGGGGTTTTTATACATGTACACGTTATAATTCCGAAAAATATATTTTTAAGTCTCACTTGAAAAATATATTTTAATCACTTGTCTAAAATGTTTTAAATTCCAAAATATATATTTTTCCCAAAAATATTATATTTTATTTCATAATTCTTCCAAAATAATACTTATCCAAAATATACATATAAGAGTATTTTTCAGAAATGCTACATAAGTTACGTTTTAAAGTTCGCGTTGTAACCATACTTGTGTAATTTAAATATTTATTTTGTGAGAGCGTTGGTATTATTTTGGAGTCTTAATTTCACGGTATTTTCAAGTTATATTATTTTACCCTAAAAATAATATATCTAGTTCACATAATAAACAAACAATCACACAAGCGTTTTATTATAAAATATATATTCTAAATATATATTTAACAAATTTTATTTACGAAAATCCACCTCCGGTACTTGGTATTTTTGTAATAAAAATCATGGCGAAATTTATTTTGAAAACCAAGTTAAAAATATGTTTGTAAACATTTGTAAGAAAAATATTTCCATGTGTTGTAATTTTAGAAAAATTTCGCTAGAGTTTCCTCTGTAAATGGAGGTGTCCTTGCTTTTTAGCATATCATTTTCTTTTGTAAAATCAATCAAACAATTTAACAATCAACAACATACAATTTTTTATCTTCAACTTTGACAAAAATAAACATGAACCATAAACTTATGAACTTGAAAGTTTGTAAAAATATGTAGTAAGTTACTAGCATACTTAGTAGGTCTTGTTATCTTTAAAAATATGATTAGTTTCTTAAAAACTTTATTTTAAAGAATTTGTATTTTCACAACTTCTAGTCATAATTTACAAAAATACTTCTTTGTTAAATTTTCTTTCTACACAAGTGTTCCTACACTTGTTTACCGACTAAAAATGTGTTTAGTTCATACAAGATCCGGGTTTTAACAAAACTCATTCCTTTCACTTGGTTCTTCCGAAAAACCACTTATAGATCCTTAGATCTACAAGTTTATAACCTTATTTTCCAAGAAAACTTATATTTATTCAAGTTCAAAGTTCATGTGTGGATGGTTTCATCATCCTTCAAATCTCTAACCTTTACATCTTACTAGTTCATGTTCTTAAGCATGATCTAGCAAGTCTAGGTGATGAACCATCTTACTACTACTAACAAACAACATGTATCAAGCATAACAACACAAGATCAACATGATTACAACATCATTTAACCATACATCTTCTCTTTATCCACTCTTTATCCTTTATGTTCAAGACTTGGATTATGTTCATTAGTGTTCTTAACATTTCATCATTCATTCAACTATTAACCACCAAAAATAAGAACAAGATGAAGATTTGAAGCACTTACTACTAGCACAAGGCTAGGGGAGAAACAAATCATAAAAGTGGTGGATAAAAGAAAGCAAGAGTGGTCCTTGAGCTTCCGAGTGCACCAAGCTTGCTTGTTGGACCTCTAACACCTTTGGATGTATGGAAAATGGCTTGAACAAGACTTGATGGTGGTGATATGGTGGTGATAGGTGGCGGTCGTGACTCAAGGAGGAGAGAAGAGAGAAAGCTTGTTGGGTGTTTGATGAAATGAAATGGTTAGACCAAGGTGATTATTTATAAACCAATCTACACTTTTAACCATCATGTAATGTGTCACTAATTACCCAACATATGCAATTAAAATAATCAAAAGGAAACAAGAGTGGGTCACCCCTTGGTGACCGTCGAATAGGGGGGGGGGGTTAGGGGGTTGGGTTGTAATGTAATGGTTACAATTTAGTTAGGATCTAAAGTGCTTAGTTAGTGTATTAGTGTGTGTTATGTAATATAAGGTGTGTTAGGGTGTTCTGGGACCCTAACTAGCTAAGAAAAGTAAAAACAAGGTGTTTGCCAATATTTTTATGTTTCGGGTAAAGTCCGGTTGTTCGGTTGGTTGTTGATCCGTTAAAGTGCTAAATAAAGTTTTAAAGTGTCTTTTATATTGATTTTAGTAACACATTAAATTCCCAAAACTTTGGAAAGTATCTAGGACTATTTTACCAAGTTTTTGCACTTTACTAGCATTGTTAAATGCTGAATTTTGGTATTTAGTGCGGAATTCTGCACTTTAAGTATGTTTTAGGCACTTCCGGGCTCTATAACTATCACCTAGTGACGCAGTTTTATGGTCCTCACCTCCCTACACTCCCTACTAGTGTAGTGGTCTATCCGTGGCTCACACTGGCCTCAAAAAAACAATGTCTTTTTAGGTGCTGGCATTGTCAGCATGATTACTGGTTATCCGCTAACTGTGCTAACTGTGCTTTTGTGCATCAAGTTTGTCACTAATGTTTGTGTGTAAATAATAGAGTGACAGTATAAAATGTGATGCATGGGTATGTATGTATCAGAAAACAGAAAGCAGTTTATTCATAATTGTAATCAAGCACAGTAATTAAGCACTAATTAAATATTAATTAATTTGTATGGATACCTGGAATTGTGAGGGTTGTCACATTCTCCCCCCGTTAAGAAAATTTCGTCCCGAAATTTTAGGCTCTGCTTCTAGTCGCAGGGGTCTTTGGAAATAAATGGGGGTATTTTTCTTTCATACGATCCTCACGTTCCCATGTGAATTCTGGACCATGTCTGGCATTCCATCGAACTTTGACGAGCTTGACACTACTCCTGCGTGTTTTGTTTATCTTCCAATCTGTAACCTCAACAGGTTTTCAACAAAGTGGAGCGTGTCGTCGATATGAATTTCGTCAGCAGGAATGACAACAGTTTCTTGAGTCAGACTCTTCTTCAGGTTTGATACATGGAATGTATCATGAACACCGTTAAGTTCAGCAGGTAAGTCCAACTTGTATGCTACAAGCCCAATCCTTTGCAGGATTCTGAATGGGCCAGTGTAGCGCGGATTTAACTTTCCACGCTATCCAAAGCGTGCCACACCCTTCCAGGGTGAAACTTTCAATAATATCATGTCTCCTACCTCGAATTCCAGAGGTTTCCTTCTTCGATCCGCATAACACTTTTGTCGATCGCGAGCCGCTTTGATACGTTCTCGGATCTGTCCAATCTTGTCTGTGGTTTCCTGGACCACTTCCGGACCAACTAATTGTCTATCACCTGCGTCAGCCCAACAGATTGGTGATCGACATTTGCGTCCATAAAGAGCTTCGAACGGTGCGGCTTGAATACTTGCGTGATAACTATTGTTGTATGAAAATTCGACCAATGGTAGGTGAGTATCCCAACTTCCACCTTACGCAAACTCTCAGCATATCTTCTAGAGTCTGAATCGTTCGTTCACTATGTCCGTCTGTTTGCGGGAAAAAAGTTGTACTCAGGTTTAACTGAGATCCAAATGCTTCTTGAAAGGATTGCCAAATCCATGACACAAACCTTCAGTCTCTATCAGAGATGATTGAGAGAGGCACTCCATGATGTGCAACGATCTCTCTCATGTATATCTCAGCTAATTTGCTCGTGTTGTCTTTTTCTCTAATTGGCAAGAAATGTGCAGATTTCGTTAGACGGTCTACTATTACCCAAATAGTATCGTGACCTTTGGGCGTTCTTGGCAGTTTCGTTATGAAATCCATCGAAATCTGTTCCCATTTCCATTTGGGTATTTTAGGTTGCTGCAGTAGACCTGAAGGCTTCTGGTATTCGGCTTTTACCTTGGCGCACGTTAAACACTTGCTAACATAAACTGCAACATCGCCTTTCATCCTAGGACACCAGTAGAAATCCTTAAGGTCTTGGTACATTTTATCCGCTCCTGGATGAATTGAGTACCGTGACTTGTGAGCTTCATCGAAAATAACCTTTCTCAAACCACCAAACAGAGAAACCCACATTCATTTCATGAAGCATAAAGTTCCTTCCTCGTTTGGTACCAACTGCTTCTCCATCCCACAGAGATATTCATCCTCAACATTCCTTTCTTTCAGAGCTTCTCTCTGTGCGGCACGAATGCGCAATGAGAGATCCGTCTGGACAATCATTTCCAAAGCCCTAACCCTTATGGGCTTGATCCTTTCCTTCCGACTTAGGGTATCGGCGACCACATTCGCCTTCCCTGGATGATACTTGATCTCACAATCGTAGTCGTTCAACAATTCAACCCAGCGTCTTTGTCTCTCGTTGAGCTCCTTTTGGTCGAATATGTGTTGCAGGCTCTTATGATCCGTGAAGATTGTACATCGCGTACCGCACAAATAATGTCGCCAAATTTTCAATGCAAATACCACTGCGCCTAATTCCAAGTTGTGCGTAGTATAATTTTTCTCATGAACCTTCAACTGGCGTGAAGCATAAGCTATAACTTTCTGTCGCTGCATCAACACACATCCTAAACCTTGACGCGAGGCGTCACAATACACCACGAAATCATCCGTTCCTTCTGGTAGCGATAAGATCGGTGCATTACAAAGCTTGTCCTTCAATAACTGAAACGCTTCCTCTTGTTTGATTCCCCAATCAAACTTCTTGTCTTTCTGCGTGAGGGAAGTCAAAGGATGAGCGATTTTTGAGAAATCCTTAATGAACCTTCGATAGTAACCAGCCAAACCTAAGAACTGTCGAATCTCGGCTGGCGTCTTTGGAGTTTCCCAGTTCTTTATTGCTTTAATCTTTGTTGGATCCACATGGATTCCATCTCCATTAACCACATGTCCAAGAAATTGGACTTCGCGTAACCAAAACTCGCACTTTGAGAACTTGGCATACAACTTCTCCTTTTTAAGTAACTCCAAAATAGCTCTTAAATGTTGTTCGTGCTCATCCTTCGTCTTCGAGTAGATCAAAATATCGTCGATGAACACAATCACGAACTTGTCGAGGCACGGTTTACAAACTCTGTTCATTAAATCCATAAAACCAGCTGGCGCGTAAGTCAACCCAAACGGCATCACCAGAAACTCGTAATGTCCATATCGAGTTCTAAAAGTAGTCTTGGGAATACTTTCCTCTTGAATTCTCAGCTGATGATAACCTGATCGCAAATCGATCTTTGAGTAGAAACTTGAGCCTTGCAGCTGATCGAACAGGTCATCAATCCTCGGCAGAGGATATCTATTCTTGAATGTCAACTTGTTCAGTTCCCGGTAGTCGATACACATACGAAAACTACCATCCTTCTTCTTGACAAACAAAACTGGAGCTCCCCAAGGCGAGAAGCTTGGTCTGATGAATCCCTTGTCTAACAACTCTTGAAGTTGCGTCAACAACTCCTGCATCTCCGAAGGCGCAAGTCGGTAAGGTGCCTTAGCCACAGGCGCGGCGCCTGGAACTAAGTCAATGTGGAACTCAACTTGCCTTTGAGGTGGCAATCCTGGCAAGTCTTCTGGAAAGACTTCAGGTTATTCTTTTACCACTGGGATGTCTTCAATCTTCGGCTCAGCAGCTTCTTTATCCACGATGTGTGCCAAGAAGGCAACACATCCCTTCTGTAAACACTTTCGAGCTTTCAGACAGCTAATGATTCTCAGAGGCGTATCATGCTTCTCTCCGTGAACCACAATCGTCTCTCCATCTTCTATTGGGATGCGGATGGTCTTCTCATGACACACAATCTCGACTTTGTTGCTTGACAACCAATCCATCCCTACTACCACGTCGAAGCTTCCCAACTCTACTGGTAGTAGATCCAAAGTGAACTCGCGTTCTCCCAGCTCAATTACACATCCTCTGACAACTTCATTCGTTTCAATTGTCTTTCCATTAGCTAGTTCAATTGAGTACGGAACATCTAACTTACTAGCAGTTAACCCAAGCATATTCTTAAATTCTAACGATACAAAGCTATAGTCGACATCAGTATCCAACAGAACAGATGCAAATCGTTCATTTATAGGGAACGTACCAGTGACAACATTGGGATCCTGGCGCGCTTCCCTTGCTCCAATGTTAAACACTCTTCCACAAGCTTGATTCAGCTTTGGGCATTCCTTCTTAAAGTGCCCAACTTCTCCACAATTAAAACAGCCCGGTCCTTGACCATTACCACCTTCGTTTCCAGCTTGAGTGTTGTTTTGGTTGCGATTCCCATTCCCAGCTTGATTCGCAACGTTTCCCCGGTTTCCATTTCCGTCGTTGCCTCCCTGCTGGCGGTTTCCATTACCATTCCCATAACCTCGATTACCAATACGCCCAACACCAGTTCCGGCCCTACACGTATCCTTCGTGTGGCTGTTCCTTCCACATGATTCACACTTCCTCAATCTGCATTGGCCAGTATGATGGCGTTGGCACGTATTACACTTGGGCAGAGTACCCATGTTACCCTTTCCTTTATTCTCAACACCGGTTGCAGCTCTGGGCGGTGTGCTTGATTCACCCTTCTTGTTCACATTGCTTGTACCTTGCTAGAAGTTCGAAATTTCCTTTTATTTTCACCAGACGACTCCACATGAGTCTCTTTCTTCTTCGGTTTAGACACTGAGAACTTGTTCAATCGAATAGCTTCCTCAGTAAGAGCCACACTGAGATCAATGGCTTCTGGGATTGTTGCGGGCTTGGACGTAGTAACCATGCTCATGATCTGAGGTGCCAATCCCCAGATAAAACGCTCAACATGTTTAAACTCCGGTGTGACCATGTACGACACTACATGGGACAAATCGTGAAATCTCTGAACATACTCAGCAATCTTGGGACCTTCCATTTTTAGGTGCCAGAACTCAGTCTCTAGCTTCTGAATTTCAGCACGCGAGCAGTACTTCCTTCTCATGAGCTCCTTCAGCTCATTCCATGATAACGCATAAGCAGCAGCTTCACCTAAAGTTTGCACTTGCAGATTCCACCAGGATAGGGCTCCATCCAGAAACAGCCCTGAGATGTAGGTCACTTGTTGCTCGGGAGCACACTTGCTCATTCTAAGGACAGATTCTATCTTTTCAGCCCATCTAACAAACGCAACAGCACCTCCTGTGCCGTCGAAATTCACGGGCTTGCAATCAAGAAATTGCTTATAAGTGTACCCTGCACATACGTTAGAATTTACAAATATATTAGCGGACGTGCTATAAATATCCAAATGTACTGTAATGTGTTTCAAAGAACTTAACATTACCATTGGGTGGATTGTTATTTTCGTGGTTGTGCGAGATATTTCCACTCGTTTCTGCATGAGAGGCAACGTATTGTGCGATAGCTGCGGCAATGATTCCTTGGAGTTCTGCCTCATTAGTGGGCATGCACGGGTCACGTCTTGGAGGCATCTTCTAAAAGATGTTTCACGTTGGTCAGGTCATAGTAAGTAAATAATATGCGTACGTAATAACATTCATCAAGCACATAACATCTCATGTTAGAAAATTGAAACAATCAATCCAACAATACATATAATGAGAATACTACGATTGCGCTATCATAAATCAAGACCACAACACAAAGTTTACAAGTTTTATAACTGTATCGTACATCAAAAGTGACTAAGGGCCACATCGCCCTTGTCTGAACTATCAAGTCATCTACAACAACCAAAAACTAAACATCAAAAGTCATGACATCATAATGCGGTCTTCAAAAAGGTGCATAGTCTGCACAATCACGGTCTTCTCACCAAAAGTCTACCTGCGTCGAACCAAAATGCCTATGCTGATGGCGGAGGAGGAGGAGGAGGAGGAGGAGGAGGAGGAGGAGGAAAACGAGAGAAAAGCATGCGACGCATATGTAACCAATCCTCCTCTAAAGCACGACAGACGCGCAACAACTATGCAATCTGCTGCTCAGATGTCAAGAAACGAACGTCTGAATCAGGGGAAAGTGGACGTGGAGTGTGTGGTGCTGCAAAGGGGGTCTGACAATGGCAAGGTGGTCGTGGAGCTCTCTCCAACTCCTAAATACAACGTGTCAATGCATCCTGCTGTATCATCAAGGATGTAAGTATATCCTCCGTAGAGTACCCAACATGGTACGGGTGGTACGGATTAGACAATGGCATGATAGGGGGCGTAGTCCATAGAAATGGCTCGCTCGATGGTATGAAAGATGGTGCAGTAGATGGTGCAACATGAGGAAACTGAGATGTGAATGGAAAAGTTGATGACAGCATGGGTGGAGCAGAAACAGGCGGCTGCCTCGATGACCCCTCTCCAGGACGAGGTGGCGGTATGTCCTAGAGGAACGTAATGGGAAGATCAGTGCGATGAGCGTCTGTGGTGTGTGGGGGAAACAATGGAACATCAGTGGGTACAGACACGGGTGCTACTGGGGGAGTGGCAGGCAGCACATACGGTGGGTAATCGTCATCGTCATCGATCCATCCGTTGCGGGTGTCAGCATATCATGGATCTATATGAGCAGTAAAGGGTGCTCGGTCAAACAATACCGGCACGAGATCTGGTAATGGTGCATCAACAACCGGATCATCCACCACTGGTGGAGCAACAACTGGTAGGTCAGCAATGGGTATATCATCAACAAGAGGTGCAATGGCTGGTGCATCATCAGGAATAGGGTCATGCTCTAGTGCAGGATCAGGAGCAATGACTGGCTCAGGGGCCATGACGGGCTCAGGATCAACAAGATCCATATCAAAATCAGCAGGAATGTCAAACAAAGGGTCAATGGGAGCTACGGGTGCCTCTAAGGGCTGGTCCATGTGAATAAACTCGATCTCCTGGTCAGGATCGAAATCAGCGGGAAAGACAGGATCAAAATCATCATCGACCTTGTGGTCAAACTCTAACTCGTGCGAGGGACCGGGTGCAGCTGACAACGCCATGTTGGGGTCGGCGTCAGAAGAGTGATGCTGCACTCCCTGGTCGTGCAGAGACGCAGATGCCACAGACTCAAATGAATCTGGGACAGGTGAACCAACAGGAAGCTCCTCTACAGGGGCCTCAGCAATGGGAAGAATGACGTCAGCATCAATAGGGGCCCCGCCCTCATAGTCAGCCTCAGGTGGATCCTCCTCGAATAGATCAATGTCGTCGTCAGAAACGACATCGAGTGGCATGTCTACTACTGGAAAAGCAGCAAGCAGTATAGGAGCAGGGATCACCGCAAGAGGTAAATCCCCCGTAGGAAGGCCATCAGCAGGCTCAGCTCCGACGTCTGGCAGCGCGAAGGGCTGAAAATCATCGTCATCAGTGCTGGTGGTGTCTGATGTGTAGACCTCTCGCTCTGATGGAATCTCGTCATCTGACACAACTGCCATAGGATCCAAGGTGTCCGATACTCCTGTGTCTGAGGATGAAACCATGGTGTCTGTAACACAACCACACATAGGCACAAATATCAACATAAAATCAAATAAACATGTAAGTCACCATAAAGCAAACAAATAATTCTCCTAGTCTCCTAGACTACCCTCCCAGCCTCTCAGACTGAACCTCCTAGCCTCTCAGACTAACTCCCTGGCCTCTAAGACCAACCTCCCAGTCTCTAAGACTGAACCTCCCCAATCTCTAATATTGGACCCCTCAGTCTTTATGACCGAGCCTTCCCAGCCTCTAAGGCTGAACCTCCCCAGCCTCTAGGGCTGAACTCCCTCAGTCTCTAAGACTGAACCATAAATTTTGAAAAAGTGTTTGTACTTTTTGTTCGTAAAAATGTTTTGTGTCCTGGATCTGGACGTTTTAGTGTATGCAATGTAAAAATATTTTCGTGAGAGCCCTAGTGATCATAGTTTAGACTCGAGAAAGAATCCTAGTTCGCTATGATCAATGTGTCACACCCCGACCACATAAAACAACAAAGCGTGGCGGAAACGTCGGGGAGTGTTGTAACAGAATCATTGTTTCATAACACATGGAAATTGAAATGTTGTTTTATTGATTAAAAGAAATTACAATGTCCTTAACAACAAATAAGCATAACATAATTAACTAGTCTTGCATCTTTTAATGTCACTAAGGCCCAAGTCCGCCTATTTGTATCTTGATCAATCCTATGCATCATCTCCTGAAACACATGTGAAAATAGGTGCGTCAGCATAAAAATGCCGGCGAGTACATAGGTTTTATTGATTTAGGATTCATGACTTATAAGTTTAGAAAAAAAGTTGTTTAACAAAAAGTCAGTCATGATCCTTGTAAAATGTTTTGTTTTATAAATCATTTGAAAAGCGATGATAGATATGTATATTTAAATGAATAATGTAAGGTTAAATGAATAACCAAGTAAAATGAGTTTGTATAAAACAAACTGTTTTGTAAAACAATGTCTTGTGAAAAATATGTTATTTGTGTAAAATGTATAAGTCCAAATTGAATGATTTAAATAACGCTACGACATGTAATGTAATACAAGCACTTATATATAGGAAGTACCAACGGCGTATCCACCATGCTTGTATCACATTACATACGTCTCGTTACTTAAATCTCTTACCCAAACAAACCACCAATGTAAATTGCCCATGTCTAAACTATTTGTCAAATGTCTTTGTGAAAGCCATGTCAAAATATTTATCTCAAAATGTTTATCCAAGAAATGTGTATATCAATCTCAAAATGTCTATGTCAAATATCAATCATGTAATGTGTAAACAAAATGTCATGTATGGCAAGTGAAATATGTATCAACTAAACGTGGTTTAAGTCAATGTTATGTTTTGTGGAAATGCATGCTATACTTAATACAAACATTTATGCGGTATTGTGAAAATGCATACATCCAAGCCTTGTGACTGTGGTGATAAACCCATAAACAAATTAAAGGTCTATCAGTGTTATGTTTTAATCGAATTCGGTCATTCCTTCCATCCAAACATACCTAGGATGTCAGGAACGGGAGTTGTCAATTCCTATGGTACCATTACCTACTAACGAGCGGCGTGATCAAAGTTAATGAATGTATATGGTCCCACTTAAACAAACCAAATGTCATACCCAAAATGTAAGCATGTGATGAAAATGTACTATGCATGATGAACATACATAGCATGTGATGTAAAACAAATGTACTAAGTATGATGAATATACATAGCATGAAAAGGTAATGTAAAACAATGCACTAGTTATGCACTAAATGGACATACATAGCGTGAAATGTCATGTAAAACGATGTACTAAGTATGCACACAATGGACATACATAGCAAAAGCATAACGAGAACATGTACTTATAATGTACTAATGAACATAGCAAGTATATGATGTGAAAACAAGAAAGCACGGAAGTAACAAGTAGGCACATGTGTTTCACACCAAAATGTTTGAAAAACAGTAAAAGAGGGGTCTATGTACTCACTTGAGGGTGCTTAGAAGTCTTGAACAACAACCAAGCAAAGCTAGAGGGATCACGGAATCAAACGGCACCCTATACAGATAACTACATAAATTACCGGACCTAAATCGGGAGATCGGATAGTATGAGGTTTCGTAAACCAAATGAGTATTGGAACTCATATGATATGGTTTAACAAAGCATATATACTAAAATGAAACCTAACCTAAGTGCTTACGACCCATTACGACCCGTTTAGGTAGCTTATGCTACTTTAACGTGTCGTTCGCGTAAAACGCGTTCGGACCGCCTAACTAGTCCTATGACAAGTAGAATATGCCTTAATATGTCTAATATAGTTGCCTAATCAGTTTAGATGTCAAAATTTAGGTTACATATGCTTAAAATGATTTTATGCGTAAAAAGGGTATTTTGGTAATTTTCCTAAGGCGTAGAAACTACTTATTACACAACTACTTAAACGACGTGACCATAAGGTATAACCTCGGAAGATTATTCCCTATACAACTATGGTCACCTAATGTGTTTGGTCGGATCCTAAAGATTGACCAAATGGGTCGGGTTAGAAAGTATACGCGATTGCTTAGATCGCTTACCTTTACGACCCTAGACAAGCACAATTCTAAAAGTGACGAGCTAAACATGCTAGAACATGTTTAGTTAAGTTAGAAAACAGGTTTGGCATTAAAACAAACGGTTTTAATACCCTAGAGTAGTTTGGTTACAAAATACGTGAGAAAACGTATTTTGGCCGAAACTACGACTCGTCACTGAGCCTAGATAACGTGGTAATCAGTAGGTATAGTCACTAGGGACTATAACCATCGTGATTACGCTCACGTTATGAAGTTCAACGGAACTTCGCGTTGACCATAAACTGGTCAAAGTAGAAAGTTAAACGCAGTTTGACTTTAACGATAAAAACGAATGAAAAGCATCAAAGAATACTTATAGAAGGTCCCCGCAAGATTCGATCCGATTCACTCTCAGGTAGGAAGCATATATTTCCACTTAGAGAGCATAGAATCAGATCAAATGTGGGTTTTTGCAAGTGAATGGGTTGGGTATTTATAGGAATGCTAAAACCGTTTGGATCGTTTATCGGGAAACGAGCTTCAATCTAGTCCGTACACCTCATACCCACTGATTTAGTAAACAAGGGGCACCCAAAACCAGCCCATGGAAACAAGGAAACCATGTGCAAAACAATGGGAAGCTGGGTTTTTAAATAAAACAGATTCTGCTGAGCTAGGGGTGGCTTACGGACCGTAAGCACCTCCATACGGTCCGTAAGGACCTTGTGTGCTGGCAGAATCTTTCAGCAATTGGCAGAACAGGCCCCTGCACCTCCAAACTTGGTTTTTGATGCAATTTGGCACGTTCTGTTGGACCGTTCTTTGACCCGAAAAGTCAGTCAGAATAGCTCATCCTCACATATAAAGGCGGAATCAGAATATCCAAGGTTACAACAGCTTGTCCTATTAAGTTCCTTTGCTTTTATTGCTTTTCTACTGAAATTTTGACAGAGTTTCGCTCCAGCATACACATATACGTTCTATGGACTGCTCAGACGTCTCCCCTATATATAGACATCCTGGTTCGCTCATATGACATGCCATATGAGCGGACCTGGTACAACTTGACACAAAAGCGAACCAGCTAAGACCAAATGAGCGGACCACAATGTAATATGACAAATAAGCGAACCTAACTCTATTTTTCATAATATTTACAGTTTGACCCCCTGTTGACCAATTTTGACTTCAGACTTTTTGTAGACGCAGTCAACAGACATTCCGTGCATCAACAGACTCCCCCTTGGATGTTGACGTAGTCTTTAATAGTCTTTAGATCCGTAGTCTTCAGTCTAGGTCTTTTCTCCAACTCTATCTATTCTCACAAGCATTCTTCGCAGGTTTCAGGATTAACACCTGGCTCTAACTTCAACTTCCCAATAACTGTTGATCCAGACTTCCCCTTTCACAAACTCCCCCTCTAAGTATGCTGAGATCTTGAGATATCTGGCTCAAACTTTGACAATTTGCCTTCGTGGGAATAAAAAAGTCTCCAAACCTGTTACTCAACCAATAACATTAAAATTCATTTTTTTTCAACCAATAAAAACAAATTTAATCAGCTCTAGCAATCCACTCAAGTATTCAAGTTCAAGTTAATGACCCTGAACACCTGATTAATCTACCAAGTTCAATTTAATGACCCTGGTTGATCTTTTGACGAATTCAACTGATTTAGTAAAATCATTTTTAACTTTTTCTGAAAATAACAAGTATCAAATTAATGAACTTGTTTTTGACTTTGAAAACAAACAAACTTCCAACAATGTAAGCTCTCCTCATTCTTCAGCTCAGAATCTCCTGCATCTGCTTCATCTTTCTAGAATTCGACAATCAACTATCCACTCTGGTTTGTCTAAAATAAAGCAGAAATAAAATCTTTTTGGATTTTTAGGTGATCTAAACTAAGAAATGAAATAATAAAAAAATCTAAATTGCAGAAAGTAAACTATTTACAAGTTTATTTTTGGTAAGCGTGTCAGGGAATCATATCAGCTTTTCAGACAGATTACAAGTACCGTTAAGCTACATTACATATTCAGACTTAAACAATTCACCTCGATTGTCAATATACTGATCCATCTTAAATTCTCACACAAACTTCAATCTATTCAGGATATCGTTTAAGTGTTTTAAGAACTTAGATCAATTCATGTGTCCCACCTCTTGAATATACTCCCGTATCCAGAATCCCAATATTCAGTCTTACAGGTATCCACACTACAATGATGTATGTACATAAATTAGAGGTTAAATGCGAGAACTGAGGGATCTCAGGTCAGAACTTCCGTTCAGCAGAGAGATATCAGCTTCGACTTAGCAGTGTGTCCCCTTTAGAGGATCTTTTCAGCTACAACAACTGATTATCAATTTTATTGTCTAATCAGCTGAGGGCTTTATGCTATATTTCAAGCATTTGGGTGAAAGTATTAGCCAGGGACTAGGTCAGAACTACCGTTCAGCAGAAGTCCCGGAATAATACCCCAGACATCATATAGTACAAACAGCTAGTATATCAGAATACGAGACCTATCAAACGAGATTTCAGGGGTTACCTATATATCCAAGTAGTGTTCCCCACGAATTTCACCAGTTTGAAATTTTAGGTTTATATCCCGAATAAATCTACTAAATGTACGAAAACCTATCGACACATCGTTAGTGAGACTGTTTAACTCATTTTGTCTTTCCAAATCTTTAGCATATTGTAATTGTCTAGCTG
Organism: Helianthus annuus; assembly: GCF_002127325.2. Classification (NCBI taxonomy): domain Eukaryota; kingdom Viridiplantae; phylum Streptophyta; class Magnoliopsida; order Asterales; family Asteraceae; genus Helianthus; species Helianthus annuus. The sequence goes on from NC_035439.2 coordinate 20,721,243, forward strand.
ATGTACTATCATTTTCCCTATATACACAAGCTCTTTTTCAATTTTATCATGTTTTTGTATTTTTGCATTTTTTTACTGTTTTTGTATTTTTCTGAAAATAAACTATGTACAGCTATCTATCTCCCCCTAAATACCAAAACACGTAAAAAACCGACAAACCATCGCAGATTGTTTCTCATCTTCATCCGCAACAGTACTCTCATCAACGCTCACAACCCCATCCGACACCGAAAGCAATTTCATACCATTAAGTTTTAACAAATATTGAAACCGATTTTTATCAAAAGCTTTGGTATGCAAATCAGCTTTTTGTTCGTCAGTGTGGAGTTTCGCAATTCGTATCAACTTTTTCTCGAAGCAATCGCGAATAAAGTGATGACGAATCTCGATATGTTTAGTTTTAGCGTGATGTACTGGATTTTTAGTGATATCAGTTGCGGCCTCATTATCAACAAACAGAGGTGTGTTAAGAAACTGCAAACCGTAGTCGCGCATCTGTTGCTGTATCCACAGGATCTGAGAGCAGCAACTGCTAGCAGAAACATACTCCGCTTCACATGTAGATAACGCCACAGATGTTTGTTTCTTACACTGCCAGGTAACCAATCTCGAACCAAAAAACTGGCATCCTGCAGTTGTTGATTTCGCGTTGACTTTGCAGCATCCGAAATCTGAATCGGAATACCCTTCGAGCGTAAAATCGCCTTTTCTAGGATACCATAACCCCAATGACGGAGTACCTTGCTGGTAACGCAATATCCTCTTGACAATAATCATGTGCGATTCTCTCGGGTTAGACTGAAATCTTGCTGCGAGGCACGTTGGGTACATGATGTCACGACGTGAAGCAGTCAGATACATCAAAGAACCTATCATGGAACGATAAAACGTTTCATCAGCCCTGTCTCCAGTGAGATCTGGATGAATCCCATGATTAGTCGCAAGTGGGGTAGCAGCTGGAGTAGAACTTGACATTCCAAATTTCTCTAGAATATCATGCACGTACTTCGTTTGATGAATGAATATTCCTTCAGGAAGTTGTTCAACTTGTAAACCCAAAAAGAATTTCATCTCCCCCATTGATGACATTTCGAACTTCTGCTTCATCACCTGTTCGAAATCTTTGCATAATTTCTCATTTGTTGACCCAAAAATTATATCGTCCACATAAATTTGTACTATCAGAAGATGACCATCAACGACTTTAGTGAAGAGAGTGGCATCCACTTTTCCACGTATGAACTGGTTAGCGAGTAGGTGTTGAGACAAAGTCTCGTACCAGGCTCTCGGTGCCTGATGTAGACCATACAACGCTTTGTCCAGCAAATAAACTTTGTTCTTGTGGATTGGGTCAGTAAAACCCGGCGGTTGACCAACATAAACCTCCTCTTTGACCTTCCCATAAAGAAACGCTGATTTAACATCTAACTGATATACTTTGAAATTCTTCCAAGACGCAAATGCTAGGAAAATTCTGATAGCCTCTAGTCGTGCGACAGGAGTATAGACTTCGGTAAAATCAATCCCCTCCTGTTGACTAAAGCCCTGAACAATGAGTCGAGCTTTGTTCCTTACAACCACTCCTCTATCGTCTCTCTTACATTTGAAAACCCATTTTGTATTGATTTTCCTTTGACCATCCGGCAAATCAACTAACTTCCACACCCCCAACTTTTCAAACTGACTTAATTCTTCTTGCATCGCTATGACCCAAGAGTCTTCAGTAAGCGCCTCATTGTAAGTTCTCGGTTCGACCTGCGAGATAAAACAACTTAATGAAAATTCAGTTTGTAAAGGTGCTACTATAGAATAAAAACATGTTAAGCCCTGGTCAATTTGACGTCTCGTGCGAACGCCCGATTGCAATTCTCCTATTATCAACTCTTCTGGATGATAAGAAAGAGTTCGCGGCATCACTTCGCTTGGAACTTCTACATTTCCCTCCAGATTAGTAACATTTTGTTCTGCATCTTGTTCACCAACTTGGTTTGTTTGACTTGACAACTGGATCTGCTCCCCCTCAAGGTCTGAATCACCATGGTAAAAAACTGGCATATTTTCAGCTTCTTGATCATCATTCACTTCCGACTGATTACCAGGAGCAACTTCATCATCATGTTCACCAGCATTACTAGGACCTGCTTCATCATCATTTGAAGTTTCTCGAGGTCTTCTAGAATACTCTGCTGGAAACCTGAGCTACGACTCATACTCTCGCAAAATATCCAGCTCATCAAAGAAATCTTCTTCTTCCTCTGATTCTTCTCTCATGTCAAACGAATCCCAAAGTTTGTCATAATGATAACGCCATGAATCACCAGGATTCTGTGGCGGCATAGTGTAACCTTGACATTCAACATTTGCTGCCTTAATAATCTGCTTGTCGCTTGGAATGAAGACACGTCGCAAAGGACTTGAATAACCCACAAAGATTCCCTCAACGCTCATCGGACCAAACTTTCCTTGAGGCTCTATCACCGTACAGGGTGACCCAAACGGTTCTAGATACTTCAAATTCGGCTTGCGTTTATTGAGTAGCTCAAAACACGTCTTGTTGAACTTCTTTACAGTAAGAACTCTGTTGAGAGTATAGCATGCAGCAGAAACAGCTTCAGCCCAGAAATTAATTGGTAACTTAGAGTCTGCAAGCATCGTTCTGGCTGTTTCGATTAGCGTCCGGTTTTTGCGTTCTGCAACTCCATTCTGCTGAGGAGTGTACGGAGCACTAAATTCATGCAGTATACCTCGTTCGTCACAAAATTCTTCCATCTTACTGTTTTTTAATTCAGTACCATTATCACTACGAATTCTACAGATCGACCTCTGGTACAGATTCTCGATTCTTTTAAACAATGTCATCAAACTATCAAAAGTCTCATCTTTTGATTTCAAAAACATCTCCCAATAAAATCTGGAATAATCATCAGTCACGACCAAACAGTATAAATCTCCTGTTATACTCTTGACATTCACTGGACCAAACAAATCCATGTGAAGTCTTTCCAAAGGTCTTGAAACTGAATTGACTTGCTTTGAGGGATGTGACTTTTTCTTCTGTTTGCCTTTGACACAACTTATGCACTCCCCTTCCAGATGAAAACCTTTAATATTCACTCCAGTAACCAAATCGTTATGTACCAAGTGATTCATTTTCCTTAGGTGAATATGCCCCATCTTTCGGTGCCATAATCTTGATTCTTTTTCCGTTGCTCTGGACACAAAACAATGAGCCTGACCCGTGGTTGTAGTAGCGACGCTCATGTCCAACACGTATAGATCGTTGACTCTTGGTGCCCTCATGATGATCCACTCTTCAGGTATCACAAATCCCGGTTTCAAGATCAAACATTCTTTGTCGGTGAAATGAGTAGTATACATCCTGTCACAGATCTGGGAGATACTTAGCAGGTTGTTCTCCAGCTCAGCGATGTAGTTAACTCTTTCAAACGTTATAATGCCATTTGACAATGTTCCTTCACCTATGATCCTTCCTCCTTGATTACCCGCAAAACCCACATAACCACCGTTAATGCTATTCACATCATACAGCAATGCGGTCTTCCCTGTCATATGCCTTGACGCTCCACTATCCATTATCCACCTGGATACAAGTTTTGGAAGATCCTGCACATAACAAATCATCATTTAAACAACTTCAAGAAAGATGCTGATTCATGCTTCGCAATCCAGGAAGCTCCGGCAATTCAAACTGTTTAGTCAAACATTGAGTCCACCCAGGCTTCATCAGCCTTTGGTGCAACCTTGACTCTCGCAATTTGAATTTTGAAATTTTCAGCCTTGAGTGGCGGAAAATTTGCATCATAATCAACAATAATTTGCTCTTCAGCCTTTTTCTCTTCAGAATTTGAAACTTTCTTCTCAACTTGTGATTCAATTTTTGGTTTCCACACCTGTTGAGTTTCTGCAACCCTTTTATAAAATTTATCATTTAGAGTTACCAACTTCTTTACGGGTTCAGTTTTTGCTTTTACGTTGTCGATTTTAACATTTTTCTTCTCAACCACTTTCTTCTCAACATACATTGGTGCTTTACCCTTCACATCAACCTTCTTTTGTTGAACCTTCACAGCTTCAGTCCTAGGCTTCACATATGTACACTTTCGTGCAATATGACCAACCTGTTCACATCTAAAACAAGTACGAGTATCAGCTACCCGACTCGTGCCTTCAGACTGAGCCTGTGAAGCTCTCTTCTCAAAAAATTCTTTGTTTGATTTTGAAAAATTTCTTTTTCTTCATCAGCAAGTGAACTTGAACTGTTCACAAACTTTTTCTTTTCGACAAACCTCTTGTGTGAAACATTCTTTTTCTGAAACGGTTTACCCCCCTGATAATCACCCGACCAGTTGTTTTTGTTATTATTGTAAAAACGCGGTGGATAACCAGTTTTCTTGTTGTAAACCCTGTCTTTCTTTCGACTCAGAGTATTCACTGCTGACAACTCGACTTCAACAAGTTTGAAAACATTTGTCAATTTGTTCATGTTAACATTCTCGATCGGAAACTCTGAATCCGAAAACAACTTATCCGAACCCATCATTTTGTACATGACAAGGTTTGATTCTTCATCTAAGTTGTTCTTGGACTTTTGTTTCGGAATGTATTTGTCTAGAAAACACCCATCCTCCTTAGAAGTGTCACAATCCGGTTTAAGCACTTTGTCTACCACACTTTTCACCACATCACTTTGGACACCCTCGTCATTGGAAGACGTGAACGTGACATCAATGTTTTCAGGAAGTGTAACATCACTTTCTTCCTCAAGTTCAACCAACCCAGATTCCTTTTTAGTGTAATTGTGCAAAATCGGCGGTGGAACTTTGTGAAACCCTACACCGGTACCATCTGAAAACACATCCTCGCCAGCTTTGTTTTTTCCTATAGGTTTAGGAACAATATGCTGCAACACAAAGCTTGTAGAGTTATAACTGTTAAGTTTCAACTGAATTCGCTCATTTTCTATTTCAGCTTCTTGAACTTTAAGTTTCAATTTAGCGATCTCATCCAGTTGTTTATTAATTGATTCTTCTTTTATTCTCACCACAGCTCGCAGATGTTCATTTTCTTTAAACGTTTTACCATTTCGTTCATCACTTTCTTTAACTGTGGTTTTGAGTTTTTCAAATTTTTCAGAAATTTTACGGTTTTCAAGAATTAACTTTTCATTTTCAGTTTTAACCTTTTCATGATCAATTTTATCTTTTTCCATTTGAGAAGTTAACTCTTTGATCCGTTCAGTTGAAGCTCTCACAGTTTTGTCACGACCGAGTATTTGATCCTCAACACTGCTGACCTTAGCAGTCAGGTTTTTAATTTTCTCATTGTTGAGGTATGTGACAGTACTACAGAAATTGCATTCTTTTGTGCAATTTTTGCAATCAATGTTTCCATCAATCTTCTTACCTGACACATTAGCTGACACATTTGGACTGACCTGATCCTTAGACTCAGAAACAGAATTAGGATCTACCTCAAGTGCTTTTGCAGCTAGCACTTTGTCAGCCATCTTTCCCAGATTTTCAGTTGTCAACTCCTGCGTAACCTCGATCAAGCCCGTATCAATCTTTTTCACTTCATCAATCTCTTCTTTTTCTTTCTTGTCTTTTTCCTCTTTCTCTTTCTCTTTCTCTTCTTCAATCATCTTTGACGTTGGTGTGCCCCACCACTTGTGCTGCCAATATTCATCTTCTTCTTTATACTCCTTGATGATGGCCTCGATATCAAGCGTGTCACACCTGAGCAAAATCCACAACAACCTTGATTCCTCACTTCGTCTCTCTACGCATACTTGCCAAATTTCGGGACGAAATTTCTTTCAAGTTGGAGATGATGTGACAATCCGTATTTCCAAGGTTAGTATTTCCCAAATCCCACAACCTTTAACGCATGTTCTTACTTTCAATCCATAACATGTTTGTGTGCGTGCGAATGATTATCCATGAAACCCCTTATGCATGAACTTACTAGATGTGTGTTATTTAGTGTGTTGGATGATCATATGCTATGGTTTGATCATAAATCTGTTTTCATATTTGATGCTGTAACCTACTTGATGAATAGTTGAGCTAATATGACGTAGGGTTGTTAATGAGTAATGAAAGAATTTATCGCAATATAATAAGTAACCCATGTGACCTGTAATTATATTAACACTTGATCGGCCCAATGAGTTGATATTGTTGATATAATAAGCCAATTCCCTTTAGTGGAAATCATGATCTCTCGGCCCAATGCAAGTAACAATATAGGATTGCCTTTGATTCACAATCATATGATTAAAAATTGTCGGCCATGTAAAGTATTATATCTTGGCCCTAGTGACATGCATGTGATTTATATTGGTGACTCAAAGTTGTCGGCCACACACCCCTTAGTCAATGAGTGGCCATGTGCAAATTTTGGACAAACAAAGCAACAGATCGTGAGCCATGTGTATGAATAAAGGTCCAATGGTTGTAATTTAGAGGCTAGTCATGCATGAATAAAGCACTTGACTTGTCAAACATTTGCCACAAATTAATCTCGATGAAACATGGGCTGCCGCCCAAGTTGAGCCCATGTGCGATTCGGTTGTGTATTTCTGGTGCGGTATTTATGTGCGGTAGTTACCTTTGGCAAACCCTAGTCTCTGCGTCCCCTCTCCTCCTTAGAGATCATCGGCAATCATCGTCGTTCTTTAATCATTCCAGTCCTTTATTCCGGTCACTACACTTCTCGGTTAGTCGCACCATTGTTTAAACGATTACATAATTTTTTGATGAACCAATTCATGTTTACATATATATAAATCTTGTTGATAATAGATCAATAAATCGTGAATTATATGCTCGTATGTAACACATGTGATCTTGTTAATGAATCTCTATTATATTAGTTATAAGTTAATCATTCCTTGTATGATATCAGTCGGCCATCATGTTTCATAGACACGATATGTTTGGTTAGTCTTGTGTGATATTGTTGATGTGTGTAACCTGATTCTTCTCGGTTCTATATAATTAGTTTCTTTGTGATGTGTGTGAGAGTGTAAAACATTGTTGTAAAGCCAGAATTGTATGCGTAAGTATTTGTGGGATCTTTGGTCGAAACCGGTAACCGCATGTAACCGTAGGAAGACGTAGGCTTACTTGAAGTCTGAAATGTTGGCTTTGGGGTTCGAATTAGGCCCAATAGCTGATCCGATGGACAGGTTTAATGGCTGATACATCAGCTGGAATGCATGAAATATAACCGAGATATTATATGTGTTGCAAAATGAATTGTGTGTTGAAGCTTCTTGCTTATTGAAGTAGACTATCCATGTGAGTTATAATCAGCCCAGCATGTTTTATATGTGAATGGAGTATAGTGATTTATTTAGGTAATAATATGATACTGAAGATACATGACAACCTACCTAATGGGTCAGATTCATAATCTTGAAGTGATGATCATATTGACTACTGGTCAGGTAGCCAATAAATAGTGAAATGGCCCCTAAACAATTGGATCTACACGCTCAATGGTGGACTGTAGATAAGTATATAATTGAACTTACAAACAATCAATTGGGCCATACATGTTTAATTTACTTTTGGGCCGCATAATGAGTGGGATTTGGCCTGGAGTCCAACTGAGTTGTGTGATGAATGAGCCGTTATGTGAATATTTGCTGTGTTAAATGATGTTCAAGGTGATATACATACAATAGATTGGGTGGTGCATAACAGCAAATGCTTTTGTAAGACCAAGATTATGTCAACAAGCTAACACAGTTTGTACTACTTGTTTAATGTTTAAGCACTGAAGTGTGACATGTTAAATGAATGTGAAACTAATTGATTTTGGTAACTGCTTTAGGAGCTAATTGATTAACTGGGAACTTGTGTCTTAAATTTACCGAGCAACCCAAGGTGAGTTCACTACATTCGAGCATGCGTCCCAGTGGTTGGGGACAGTCAGTGGGTATTCCATGGGGGGAATGAGTCTTTGGGTAAAAAACGAGTATATTGGTTAATAATCTCACCTATCATCATTTGTAAGTCCCTCATCGGGTATTAGTTAGTAGCGCTACTTAGGTTTGGCACCCTCACCCCGTGCCTGTAGAGGACGGAGGTGAACTAATGACCCAGTCTGGCCCAGTACTAGATAGGAGTACGTGGGAAGGGCAGTCGTGTATTTCAGGAGCCGTCATTGTTCGGAAATGAGATATTAACAATATTACTTGCAGTGGTTGTTGAACGGTTTTACACACAACGGGTAATAAACATTTTCTAAAACTGTGAACTCGCCAGCTTTGTCTGATACACGTGTTACATGCTCGCAGGTCGTTAGGTATCTTGGAATTGGGAAGCTTGCTATCTGGGAGTGCTGGAGTGGTCATGGATCGAGGCTCTTGGATTATAATACATTTAATACATTGGTTTTAAGCGTTATTACGAAACAATTGCTAAACAACTTATTACATGCTTTCGCTACACAACTTTTGAGAATTAATATTATGTTGGCAACTTATTGTGGTAAATATTTATCATTGGTTCAATGTGATTGGTGGCTCGAACTCTGATGCGTGACATGCCTCGCGGAGTTTCCGCAGGTGAAATTTTGGGGGTGTTACAGTTGGTATCAGAGCCACTGGTTATAGTGAACTAGGTTTTAAAACGTTTTGTAAAACCAGACTATAACCGAACAACTTCGAACCTCGATCATGACACTCAGCTCCATATTGCAAGGTTCGTCTCTCTCTCACTTTATACATTACTTGCTTAGCAGTCACACACCCTCAACATATATGAACTGAAACAATTAGCACCATAATGACTTGATAGCGTGACACCACACATCGACTCATGCGAACCATAGACCTGTAATATCATCTGTTGTGTTGTTTGAACGGGGGGGGGGGAAACTTCGAACGCAAGCTAAGAGGCTCTGAGATGAACATGCAAATCGCCTTATTATTATGGGTGCACACTTAATAATAACGCGGGGTGCATGCAAGTCCCAGTGAGTCTTATCGAGCGTGAGGAGGGTTCTGCCCTACTATGTGTGAACTTGGTAGTACGTAAATATCAGTATGATACTGGACTCTCATCTCGTTTCGACTTCTAAACCGGTTTACTCCCAACTATAGAAACATGAGTGGACGAGGACACGGGCGTGGCAACATCATCAGGACTCAGGCTGAGTTGACTGACCTAATCAACACCCGCGTGGCTGAGGCTTTAGCGGCCTATCAAGATAGTACGGAATGTACCAAGTATTCTTACCCTCATATTGTATACACGGCTTTTCACTTCTATTACTTGATTAACGTGACACACAACAGCCTATAGGAGGCATAGCAGTGAGTGACTCTTACATGAACACAAATTTTTGAAACACGAACTTTCCACTTCTCATCAAACTTTACGAACCTCGATGTTAACAAACATTGCCTGAATACTCATCAGAACGCCTAGCAAACCGTGTAGAATGTTAGGTGCTTGTGCGAACGTCCCTGGGTTGGATGTGGTAGCGTCGAATGAATGGTTATTACTTTCCCCACTTATCCTCATTTGTTTGGACCCAACACACTAACACCCTAAACCTCGAAGTGCGAACGCTTTTGCAACACTCTTGAAACACACTGGGAATAATTCGAATCACTTGCTGGAATGGGCAAAGGATGAGTGTAGTATCCTACCGACTTCAGTATTTGGACGACCCCGATTACCAGCAACGGACACCAGCGAACTGACTTCAATCTAAGACTTAACTCTGGTCAGCGACTCGTGGGAGTCAACTGTTACAAACCAATCTGGACTTTAGCAATGACAACAGATCTTAGTGTGGGATGTGTAAATTCCAACACAACGAGTAGTGCCTTGGAACTCGGCACGAAGTGTGAAGAGAGGGACATTGTGGTGAAAGAACGTGGCGTTCGGCTTCAAGCACTAACATTGGAGCAACAGTATTCGTGACACCCAGATACTTGTAATAGCAGCCTACTGTAAGGGAAATGAAGGTGCCTTCGGCATGCACTGGACGTTGGTAAATTCAAAACGACCACAACCAAGGGAGCGATGACGGTACGGGAGGAATCCGCGTGATTGTAACAATTACACCGGTAGTGGTGCTCACGGAAGGGAAGTTAGGATTGATGTGAGCAACGATAGGACAATAACAACATGGTGGGTTGGATGAGTAGAACATCGCTTCGCCCTAATTCTGTTTAACTCTGATGATTCGCAAAACCAAACATGTTATGGAACCAGCTGATGGCAAGTCACGGCGACCTCATATGTTAGTTGAGACACAAACTCGACCCTACGGGAGACAGGCATGCGACACCGGTCTTACTCCTACTATCCTGGGTGGTTACGAGATAGTAGTCAGTAATGGTTCATTAACTAGACAAATCACTCAGACGCACCCTGTGTGAAGAAATTTAGCGTCACTTTATGCATTGAAGTACTGGAGTGGTGAGAAGATTTGCATCGTGTCGGTAATGACAGCCCAGAAAGCGTCTGTGAAGGTATGACCTCACTGTAGTAGCAACTAACTCTAATAATCAGACAAAGGGCGATAAGAACGAGGATCTATCAATTGTCGTGACTAATCTCAATGTACAACTCGAAGAACTTTTAGACATATCACCACAACTATTAGTCAGAAACTCGTTGATCTCACGATCAGAGGAAGCTCCGAATACTCGTACTCTTACTGTCTTGCATCAGTATAAGCCACTATGAGGACTGTTCGGCAAGGAGGACGTCAGACCTAGTCTTCGCGTTGGAAAGCCCCAGATATATCCGGGAAGATGAGCCTTTTGGTGTGTGTACTGATTATCGGGAACTCATCAAGGTGACAATCAAAAACCGTTATCCTTTACCTCGCATCGATGACTCGTTTGACCAGCTGCAGGGGTCAAGTTTCTACTCCAAGACCGACTTAAGGTCGGGTTACCATCAAGTGCGAGTCAGGGAAGAAGACGTTCCCAAAACCGCGTTTCGGACGCGATACGGTCACTATGAGTTCTTGGTTATGCCATTCGGGTTAACCAACGCACCAGCGGTCTTCATGGACCTCATGAACCGCGTATGCAAGCCATACCTTGATGACTTCGTTATAGTTTTTATTGACGACATCCTGATCTACTCCAAGAACAAGGAGGACCACGAACGGCATCTACGCCTTATCCTAGAACTCCTGAGGAGGGAGCAGTTGTACGCAAAATTTTCGAAGTGTGATTTTTGGATTCGGGAGGTGCATTTTCTGGGGCACATAGTCAACGAGGTGGGCATACATGTGGATCCTGCCAAGATCGACGCCATTAGAAATTGGGCGGCACCAAAGAATCCTTCAGAGGTGCGACAATTTCTCGGTCTAGCAGGGTACTATCGTCGCTTTATTCAGAACTTCTCGAAGATTGCCCAGCCACTCACCTCACTAACACAGAAGAAGGTAGTTTATTCTTGGGGAACGAAACAAGAGGAAGCTTTTCAGCTTTTGAAACAAAGGTTATGCAGCGCGCCAATTCTATCCCTACCAGATGGTACTGAGGATTTTGTGGTATACTGTGATGCTTCGATTCAGGGTCTCGGTTGCGTGTTAATGCAACGCGAGAAGGTGATAGCTTATGCCTCTCGTCAATTGAAGGTACACGAGAAAAACTACACGACACACGACTTGGAGCTAGGAGCAGTAGTCTTTGCACTGAAGATTTGGAGGCATTATCTCTACGGCACGAGATGCACCATCTATACAGACCATAAGAGCCTTCAGCATATTTTCGACCAGAAAGAATTGAATATGCGTCAGCGTCGATGGGTAGAGTTGTTCAATGATTACAAGTGCGCCATCAAGTATCACCCGGGTAAAGCTAACGTTGTAGCGGATGCTCTTAGCCCCAAGGAACCGAAGCCGAAGCATATTCGTGCCCTACAGCTTACTATTCACTCTGATTTACCCGCTCGAATTCGTGCAGCTCAGATTGAAGCGTTAAAGGAAGAAAACTTAGAGGCTGAAGGATTACGAGGTCTACACAAGAAGAAGTTCGAGCAACGGTCTGACGGTATCCACTACTTCATGGAACGAATATGGGTTCCTTCATTCGGTGATCTTCGAGAGCTTGTGATGGACGAAGCACACAAGTCACGATATTCTATTCATCCAGGGTCCGATAAGATGTACCAAGACCTCAAGGTTTTGTATTGGTGGCCGAATATGAAAGCTATCATCGCAACATACGTGAGTAAGTGCTTGACTTGTGCTAGGGTCAAAGCAGAGTACCAGAAGCCTTCGGGTCTACTTCAGCAGCCAGAGATACCCATGTGGAAATGGGAACAGATCGCTATGGATTTTGTTACGGGGTTACCTAGAACACAGGCTGGGAACGATACTATATGGGTGATTGTCGACCGCCTCACAAAGTCAGCACACTTCTTAGCGATCAAGGAGACAGATAAGTATTCACAACTCGCAGCGGTGTACCTTAAAGAGGTGGTTTCTAGGCACGGAGTGCCGACTTCTATTATTTCTGATCGGGATCCTCGTTTTACTTCGGAGTTATGGCAGGCTATGCATAAGTCGTTCGGCTCACGCCTCGATATGAGCACGGCTTATCACCCGCAAACGGATGGTCAGAGTGAACGCACTATTCAGACACTAGAGGATATGTTGCGGGCATGCGTGATTGATGTTGGAAAAGGATGGGAGAAGCACTTGCCGTTGGTAGAATTCTCCTACAATAACAGCTACCACACCAGTATCAAGGCGGCACCATTTGAGGCACTGTACGGGAGGAAGTGTCGTTCACCTCTTTGCTGGGCTGAGGTGGGGGATAGTCAAATCACAGGTCCTGAGATAGTACTTGAAACTTCAGATAGAATCGTGAAAATCAGAGAACGTATGGCAGCTGCTCGTGATCGTCAGAAGGCCTATGCGGACAAGCGTGCCAAAGAGGTAACGTTTGAAGTGAATGACCGAGTTATGCTGAAAGTCTCACCGTGGAAAGGGGTTGTGCGCTTTGGGAAACGTGGCAAGCTGAATCCACGTTATGTTGGGCCGTTTAAGGTTCTGGAGCGTATCGGTAAGGTGGCTTATAGGTTGGAGTTACCTACTGAGCTGGGTAATGTTCACGACGTATTCCATGTATCGCAGTTAAAGAAGTGTTATACTGACGACCCATTAACGGTACCGTTCCAAGAAATAAAAATCGACGACAAGCTGCAGTTTGTTGAAGAACCCATCGAGATCATGGATCGTGAGGTCAAAGTGCGTTAACACAGTCGTATTCCCATCGTTAGGGTTCGTTGGAACTCAAGACGTGGACCAGAGTTCACGTGGGAGCGCGAGGATCAGATGGAACTAAAGTACCCTCACCTCTTTCCCAAAGACAAAGCAGAATCAAGCAAAACTGGTGAATCTCGGGGCGAGATTCCTCTTCAGGTTGGGGATGATGTCACACCTGAGCAAAATCCACAACAACCTTGATTCCTCACTTCGTCTCTCTACGCATACTTGCCAAATTTCGGGACGAAATTTCTTTCAAGTTGGAGATGATGTGACAATCCGTATTTCCAAGGTTAGCATTTCCCAAATCCCACAACCTTTAACGCATGTTCTTACGTTCGATCCATAACATGTTTGTGTGCGTGCGAATGATTATCCATGAAACCCCTTATGCATGAACTTACTAGATGTGTGTTATTTAGTGTGTTGGATGATCATATGCTATGGTTTGATCATAAATCTGTTTTCATATTTGATGCTGTAACCTACTTGATGAATAGTTGAGCTAATATGACGTAGGGTTGTTAATGAGTAATGAAAGAATTTATCGCAATATAATAAGTAACCCATGTGACCTGTAATTATATTAACACTTGATCGGCCCAATGAGTTGATATTGTTGATATAATAAGCCAATTCCCTTTAGTGGAAATCATGATCTCTCGGCCCAATGCAAGTAACAATATAGGATTGCCTTTGATTCACAATCATATGATTAAAAATTGTCGGCCATGTAAAGTATTATATCTTGGCCCTAGTGACATGCATGTGATTTATATTGGTGACTCAAAGTTGTCGGCCACACACCCCTTAGTCAATGAGTGGCCATGTGCAAATTTTGGACAAACAAAGCAACAGATCGTGAGCCATGTGTATGAATAAAGGTCCAATGGTTGTAATTTAGAGGCTAGTCATGCATGAATAAAGCACTTGACTTGTCAAACATTTGCCACAAATTAATCTCGATGAAACATGGGCTGCCGCCCAAGTTGAGCCCATGTGCGATTCGGTTGTGTATTTCTGGTGCGGTATTTATGTGCGGTAGTTACCTTTGGCAAACCCTAGTCTCTGCGTCCCCTCTCCTCCTTAGAGATCATCGGCAATCATCGTCGTTCTTTAATCATTCCAGTCCTTTATTCCGGTCACTACACTTCTCGGTTAGTCGCACCATTGTTTAAACGATTACATAATTTTTTGATGAACCAATTCATGTTTACATATATATAAATCTTGTTGATAATAGATCAATAAATCGTGAATTATATGCTCGTATGTAACACATGTGATCTTGTTAATGAATCTCTATTATATTAGTTGTAAGTTAATCATTCCTTGTATGATATCAGTCGGCCATCATGTTTCATAGACACGATATGTTTGGTTAGTCTTGTGTGATATTGTTGATGTGTGTAACCTGATTCTTCTCGGTTCTATATAATTAGTTTCTTTGTGATGTGTGTGAGAGTGTAAAACATTGTTGTAAAGCCAGAATTGTATGCGTAAGTATTTGTGGGATCTTTGGTCAAAACTGGTAACCGCATGTAACCGTAGGAAGACGTAGGCTTACTTGAAGTCTGAAATGTTGGCTTTGGGGTTCGAATTAGGCCCAATAGCTGATCCGATGGACAGGTTTAATGGCTGATACATCAGCTGGAATGCATGAAATATAACCGAGATATTATATGTGTTGCAAAATGAATTGTGTGTTGAAGCTTCTTGCTTATTGAAGTAGACTATCCATGTGAGTTATAATCAGCCCAGCATGTTTTATATGTGAATGGAGTATAGTGATTTATTTAGGTAATAATATGATACTGAAGATACATGATAACCTACCTAATGGGTCAGATTCATAATCTTGAAGTGATGATCATATTGACTACTGGTCAGGTAGCCAATAAATAGTGAAATGGCCCCTAAACAATTGGATCTACACGCTCAATGGTGGACTGTAGATAAGTATATAATTGAACTTACAAACAATCAATTGGGCCATACATGTTTAATTTACTTTTGGGCCGCATAATGAGTGGGATTTGGCCTGGAGTCCAACTGAGTTGTGTGATGAATGAGCCGTTATGTGAATATTTGCTGTGTTAAATGATGTTCAAGGTGATATACATATAATAGATTGGGTGGTGCATAACAGCAAATGCTTTTGTAAGACCAAGATTATGTCAACAAGCTAACACAGTTTGTACTACTTGTTTAATGTTTAAGCACTGAAGTGTGACATGTTAAATGAATGTGAAACTAATTGATTTTGGTAACTGCTTTAGGAGCTAATTGATTAACTGGGAACTTGTGTCTTAAATTTACCGAGCAACCCAAGGTGAGTTCACTACATTCGAGCATGCGTCCCAGTGGTTGGGGACAGTCAGTGGGTATTCCATGGGGGGAATGAGTCTTTGGGTAAAAAACGAGTATATTGGTTAATAATCTCACCTATCATCATTTGTAAGTCCCTCATCGGGTATTAGTTAGTAGCGCTACTTAGGTTTGGCACCCTCACCCCGTGCCTGTAGAGGACGGAGGTGAACTAATGACCCAGTCTGGCCCAGTACTAGATAGGAGTACGTGGGAAGGGCAGTCGTGTATTTCAGGAGCCGTCATTGTTCGGAAATGAGATATTAACAATATTACTTGCAGTGGTTGTTGAACGGTTTTACACACAACGGGTAATAAACATTTTCTAAAACTGTGAACTCGCCAGCTTTGTCTGATACACGTGTTACATGCTCGCAGGTCGTTAGGTATCTTGGAATTGGGAAGCTTGCTATCTGGGAGTGCTGGAGTGGTCATGGATCGAGGCTCTTGGATTATAATACATTTAATACATTGGTTTTAAGCGTTATTACGAAACAATTGCTAAACAACTTATTACATGCTTCCGCTACACAACTTTTGAGAATTAATATTATGTTGGCAACTTATTGTGGTAAATATTTATCATTGGTTCAATGTGATTGGTGGCTCGAACTCTGATGCGTGACATGCCTCGCGGAGTTTCCGCAGGTGAAATTTTGGGGGTGTTACAAAGCGTTTTTTCATCAATTGCAATATTGCCATACTTATCAAGGTAGCACTCTCTGTCTGGATCCCATCTATTCGCTCTTTTTGCCTCTAGATATACACCAGAAAGTCTGATAATCTTGTTTTCAGCAACCATCTTCCGGTATCTATACTTCTGTTCCTCTGTTCGATTATCTTTCCATGGAATAGGCTCATTCTTTGCCATGAAAGCATAACCAATAGCATCTTCTTTCGGCAAAACCTCTTTGCTCCAATCGTAACCCTCATCATCATAAATCACTGCTAAAGCCCTCGATTTGTCTCTGTTCTCTTCCTGCTGCTTCAATCTGGGCGGCTCGGATTTATTCTGATGGTAGATTACCTTCTTGTAGTAGTCGTCTCGAAACGGATTCTCTGATTCATCTGTATACGCATTTCTGCATTCCCGCTTGAAATGACCCTTCTGCTTACACTTAAAACATGTCACCTTTGACTTATCGAACCCCAGCTTTGTAGACGGACCTCCGATTGTCTTCCTCCCGGTAATTTCCATGAAACGCTGAGCACGTCGAACAGCACTCGCCATTGCCCAACGAATATCTATCAGTTCCATTTCCTCCGGGTCTATCTGATCGTAGTCTTCTTTTGTCAGATTTGTGTTCCCGATCTTTCCGGCCACCAAACCTTCATAGGACTCCAACACAGACGCCAGAAAAACCATTTGTTGCTTGGCCGACTCTTCATCAAAGTTCTGTGCATTCTTCAGATCTATCGCGATGTTGCACGAAAACTTCGCATCAGAACGATTTGCAGAAGACGTAGATCCACTGTGATAACCACTGTGGCTTCCACTGCTTGAACTGCTTTGATTTTCTTTACTTGCTGGGGATACATTCTCAGCTGAAAATGCAGTCTTTGGAGAAGTAGCTTTCGGTATCAAGCTTTTCGGATAGTAAAGATCCAAGTTTTGCTGATAGGATGAGTGATTGACTTTGTAAGTTTTCTTCAAGTCAAGCTCATGACTTTCAAGTCTCTCAATCACAACATCTAGAGTCAAATTTTCAGGAGCAATAGTGTTCTTCAACATCAGTGCGTAGTATCTCCAATCCACTTCATCTGGTAATGAATCGAACAGTTTGTCAACAAGTTCTTCATCAGAATACGTAATCTTATGTCGTGCAAGTTCCAGCTTCAGATGACCGAACCTTTCAATCATTTTACAAACCGATTCATTTTTAAGATAACTAAACATGTCAAACTCTTTTCTAAGAAGTTTCGTTTTATTTTTTACAATCTCTTTGCTACCAAGACACTTCTTTTCAAGTTTTTCCCACAAATCTTTAGCATTGGAGTAATCTATCAGCGAAATGATATCTTCTCGCACCGATTGAAATAATAATGCCACACACTTTTGCTCTGCCACAAAGGATTCAATTTCGTCAGCTGATGATAAAGTTTCTCCACTTTT
Source organism: Helianthus annuus (assembly GCF_002127325.2). NCBI lineage: Eukaryota > Viridiplantae > Streptophyta > Magnoliopsida > Asterales > Asteraceae > Helianthus > Helianthus annuus. Next base: position 20,738,998 of record NC_035439.2, read on the forward strand.
GTCTCCATGAACATATCCATTTTTCAAACTCTTCCAACTTGCAAATGCGAAAGCCATCAACCAATCCTCAAATTTTCTCGACCAACGGCTATATTCCTCGATTGCCATAAGCTTCAGAGGTTTGTTGAATGTACCGAATGCACTCTCAGACTCCCAAGCTTCCTTCTTTTTCTCCTTTGATTGATTCTCATTCGTATTGTTCGAAGATGTATCGTTGTTTCCCGAACTACCCGTGAATGCATACATGTTGCTGAACGGATTCATGAAAATATCATCCATTTTGATCGTACCTGCAAAATCAACCAACACTTAGAAAAATTTTCGAGATTTTTAAAAAACAGAACCACAAAAGCAAACCAATCTGTACACGTGACAGATAAGCGGACCAAACAGGTTCAGATAAGCGAACCAGCAATGTCCGTTCGAGCGGACCAGACACCAAAAAATGTACTAAAAAGCGAACCCAACTATGTCCGTACGAGCGAACCAGAATTGTACGTTCGAGCGGACCAGAAAGTGTCCGTTCGAGCGAACTAATATGTAAAAGTGTCTGAAAAAGCGAACCAAAACAGGTATTTCGAGCGAACCAGAACTGTACGAAAAAGCGGACCACCTTGTTCGAAAACGCGAACCACTGTTTTTAGCCGGTTTTAACCATTTTTAGTCCGAATTTCACTCTAAAACTTTCTAGGGTTTGTTATTAGTGTGTTTTACATGTTATACTAAAATTTCAGACAATTTCGACCGTGGGAACCACTAAAAACCGAAAAAGTGAGTAGAAGAGAGAGATTTCTGCAGATATAAGCTGTAGTAGTATGAACTCCTCGTCCTGCGCTCTAATACCACTTGTTGGACCGTTCTTTGACCCGAAAAGTCAGTCAGAGTAGCTCATCCTCACATATAAAGGCGGAACCAGAATATGCAAGGTTACAACAGCTTGTCCTATTAAGTTCCTTTGCTTTTATTGCTTTTCTACTGAAATTTTGACAGAGTTTCGCTCCAGCATACACACATACGTTCTATGGACTGCTCAGACGTCTCCCCTATATATAGACATCCTGGTTCGCTCATATGACATGCCATATGAGCGGACCTGGTACAACTTGACACAAAAGTGAACCAGCTAAGACCAAATGAGCGGACCACAATGTAATATGACAAATAAGCGAACCTAACTCTATTTTTCATAATATTTACAGTTTGACCCCCTGTTGACCAATTTTGACTTCAGACTTTTTGTAGACGCAGTCAACAAACATTCTGTGCATCAACACGTTCAAGCCCCGTTAACCCCATTTTAAGGCTCTAAAATGAAGTTAAAGTACAGAGAACTTGAAATGTGCTCAAAAATATCTCGGATGTCGGTTCGTTTGGTCGTACGATTGCGTTGTTCAGTTAATTACGACGGAAGTCGTAATGGACGCAAAAACGATCCAAATTGCGCGACGAATGGATTTTTGACAAGACAAACACTAAAACATAATATTTTACATAAATTTTTGGATGTCCAGATCTATTCAGCACGTAAGATATGCGCGAAAATGCAAACTTATGCACTTTTTGACGCTTTTAGTCTCTGAATGACCAAAAAGTTTATTTTAACACACTGAACCCCTCAAAGCCTATTCCTAAGCTATGTAAGGGATATTTAAGGTGTGTTTAACTTATGATCATGTTACGGAATGTCCGTTACAGTTCAAATTGGCATACTTTCGCAGTTTGTCAATTTTAGTCCCTGTAGGTGAATTAACTTGATTTTGGCACACCAAACCTTCGAAAACTTATTTCTAAGTTATGTAAAGGTTATTTAAGGTATGTTAAGCCTATGTCACTGTTCCGGAGTGTTTGTTCCATTAAACTGGTTATATTTACGCATCAGTGTGCGTAAAACCTTCCAGAAAGCAATTTAAAGCCCGAAATCGAACAAGAGTTGATATGTGCAAGCGATACACATATTTATACAAATCCCAAGTATGAAATACAATATTTCATTGGTTTGGTATTTGTTTGATGGTTGAAGTGCCACAGGTGTCACAGTCTCCCCTACTTCAGGAAATTTCGTCCCGAAATTTATCTTAGAGGAAACTTGTGAGAGCTTGAAATATGAGGTTGAAAAGATCGAACAACACTGGTTAGAGTCCTGAACTTCTAGTAACTTTAAATAACATCATGCTTGCAATGTGAGAGGGACACTTATATACAAGTATATAAAGTGTTATTGGTGCGTCCACCGTACCTCCATTACATTGTTCACATTTCGTTATTGTTGCCACTATCGGTTCTTACACATAATAAATCTTACTGGGTTCCTGTGCACTGAATTTCATAATTATGTACGCGTCCATAATTATGTAATTCCTTGCATAGTCCGCACAGTGCATTTTATAACGTGTAGGGGAAAACCAAATGAACAAACCTGTGATGATTGTGACTAGACCACCATAGGGTCCTTTTAATTTAATCAGTGGATGATTTAAATAGACTACCAAGTAGTCCTTTTCAGCTTATATCATCACATGTCATTCTTAACCAGATTCTGAATCAATCTTTTGACTTAGACCACTCAAAGGGGTCTCTTTGAATCATGGAATGGTACTATATAATCCAAGGGTCTTGACTATCACGTAGAAGCCCAATAAGGATTTAAGGTAGTACCTTTTTGAATATCCTACTACGAATCCCTCATATAAAGATATGAAAGGTTCTACGAGGATTTGGATAACGAATATCCAGAGTATACAAAAACACAAAATGCATAAAAGAAAACACAAAATGCATAAACACATAATCACATAATTGTTTAACTTGATTTTAAATTTGTTATCATTTTGTTAATTGCGCACAAGTATTTAAAGCACACCAGGTATCCAATCAGTGGATTTCATTTGGTACTTTAAACATTATCAAGAATCTAACTATGAAGATAGAAAGATCTTAAAGAGAGAATTCAATTTCGATTGTAAGGAACCGAAATGTTCGAATTAAGGTACACAAGGAATCCAATTAAGAACTCCGATTTGAATGATAATCATCCACAAGGGTCTAATTGTGAAGATAAAAAGATCCCATATGGATTTTAGAAGTTGAATGTGTTTTGAAACCTTACACTGGATGTGCTTAAGTCAAAACATGAAGTAAAAATGCTTATGAAATTGAGATGCTAGATATGCCAAGGCGACATATGAAGCAGAATTTGAAGGTTAAGTTAATGTATGAGAAAATATTTTTGAAAACTATGCATGGGGTTCTAAAATGTATTCAATGTTTTTGGAAACCTTATATATAATACTTTTGAAATCATAAAGTAGGTGTATTAGGTAGGTATAGTTATAAAAATGTTTTAAAATCATGCGAGAGGAATTTTGAAATTATGTATAAGGTTTTTGAAAACATGAATGATGCTTTTGAAATCATGCACTTAATATAAGTAATTATATGTATTAATAACATTTTGAAATCATGAAGGTTGTTTTTGAAAACATAGACAATGTTTTTAAAATCATGGAGGTTGTTTTTGAAAATATAGATAATGCTTTTGAAATCATGCATTTGATATGTTAAGTAAATATATTATATTAAAAATGTTTTCAAACTATATATAAAATGTTTTTGAAATCATGAAGGTTGTTTTGAAAACTTATGCTATGCATGTTGAAAAATCAGAACGTAATGGGTATGAGATTTAAAAATACCCTTAGTTATCTAACCAAGGATTCAAAGGCACAGATGTGCAAAAATCACGATTACTCACAATTTTGCTTTGTTTCTTGTACTTCATCTCCTATAATGAGTACTTAAAATTTCGAGGAAATCATGAGCGATCACTTGAAATGGAGAATCACAAGAGTAGTTTGTAAAGAGCATAGCTCCTTGATGTAGGTATCATAGGGAAATGTCATACACACATGTAACTACATTTGTATATAAGAATTGTGAACAACGACTTTTATTTATGAACAAAACAGATTGCCTCACAATATAAGAAAACAAAAGAAACAAAGGCATAAGACAGCAACATCCTTTGCTCGGCCAAATGCTCATCCAAGAGTTGGATTTGCATTGACAATCTTTGGGCATTTGTTCCTGAAATGGCTCGTTTCGCCACAATTGTAGCAAGTACCAGACGGAAAACGAGCTTGAGTAGGGTTGACATGGAATTGGGTAGCAGCAAGGTTTATAGCAGCTTTGTTTTGGATAGCAAAGCGGCATATGTTAATCAAATGTCCCCACCGTCCACAGTAGCTACATTTGGAGCAAGGTATGAGGTTTAAATGATGACGATTGCATTGCTTGCACCATGGGGCAGCTCCCAAGTACGGCTTCCTAGCTGGTGGCGTCGCTACCTGGATAGGTCCCGCTTGATTAGGTGTAACTGCTGCGGGTTTTCTTGAAGCCTTACGCTTCCTTAATTTTGGTGCCGGCTTGACTTCTGCTTCCTTCAGTGACTCCTGAGTGGCTTCATTGTTGAGACGAGACATGGCAATGCATAGATCCACAGAATTCAGAATCACTTCGCCTATTTGCTGGGCAAGTTTGGCTGTTTGCTCGGACATTGACCGTTGTTGAGATGAAGAGATATTCTAGAAGCAAACGAAAGACATAGGAAGTAACAAATGAAATGTTATCGGATAAACAAAACAGAAAGGCAATGCATACGAATTACGGTCATTTGTTTGTTACCTAAGGCAAACAAATGAGATGGTGACAAATCAAAGCAAGCGGGTCATAATAATGTATCGCTGAAGACATGCTTGCCTATCAGTGAACACTCACCCCAAGAGTTCCCAGGTAAGAGTGACTGGTCCGATACTGCGGATTTGTACGAACACTCTAGCCTTAGACAGAAAACTCAGAGTACAGGCGTTCACCCTTCCAGTTTGCACGTGTTCACATTATAAAACCCAAACTTTGACGAGATTTGAAGACTTAGAGGGTTCAAAACCTTATAATCAATCATCTTAGAATAGATGACTGCTTTTCAAAGTGGTTTTGAAATTTATGTTCTTGTTGTGGTTGTCGCCTAAGGATAGGTGACAGTATTGTTTTATGACTAAACGCAAGTAAACTCACGTTAGGGTCCTAGGAAGGTTATAGACTAGGTCAGAGCATTACTAATAACCTAATTCCCTATAACCATGAGCTCTGATACCAACTTTTCTTTCACACCCCGACCACGTAAAACAACAAAGCGTGGCGGAAACGTCGGGGAGTGTTGTAACAGAATCGTTGTTTCATAACACATGGAAATTGAAATGTTGTTTTATTGATAAAAAGAAATTACAATGTCCTTAACAACAAATAAGCATAACATAATTAACTAGTCTTGCATCTTTTAATGTCACTAAGGCCCAAGTCCGCCTATTTGTATCTTGATCAATCCTATGCATCATCTCTTGAAACACATGTGAAAATAGGTACGTCAGCATAAAAATGCCGGCGAGTACATAGGTTTTATTGATTTAGGATTCATGACTTACAAGTTTAGAAAAAAAGTTGTTTAACAAAAAGTCAGTCATGATCCTTGTAAAATGTTTTGTTTTATAAATCATTTGAAAAGCGATGATAGATATGTATATTTAAATGAATAATGTAAGGTTAAATGAATAACCAAGTAAAATGAGTTTGTATAAAACAAACTATTTTGTAAAACAATGTCTTGTGAAAAATATGTTATTTGTGTAAAATGTATAAGTCCAAATTGAATGATTTAAATAACGCTACGACATGTAATGTAATACAAGCACTTATATATAGGAAGTACCAACGGCGTATCCACCATGCTTGTATCACATTACATACGTCTCGTTACTTAAATCTCTTACCCATACAAACCACCAATGTAAATTGCCCATGTCTAAACTATTTGTCAAATGTCTTTGTGAAAGCCATGTCAAAATATTTATGTCAAAATGTTGTCCAAGAAATGTGTATATCAATCTCAAAATGTCTATGTCAAATATCAATCATGTAATGTGTAAACAAAATGTCATGTATGGCAAGTGAAATATGTATCAACTAAACCATAGGTAAAAATGCACAAAACAATGTATTGAAGTAAAACGTGGTTTAAATCAATGTTATGTTTTGTGGAAATGCATGCTATACTTAATACAAACATTTATGCGGTATTGTGAAAATGCATACATCCAAGCCTTGTGACTGTGGTGATAAACCCTTAAACAAATTAAAGGTCTATATGTGTTATGTTTTAATCGAATTCGGTCATTCCTTCCATCCAAGCATACCTAGGATGTCAGGAACGGGAGTTGTCAATTCCTATGGTACCATTACCTACTAACGAGTGGCGTGATCAAAGTTAATGAATGTATATGGTCCCACTTAAACAAACCAAATGCCATACCCAAAATGTAAGCATGTGATGAAAATGTACTAAGCATGATGAACATACATAGCATGTGATGTAAAACAAATGTACTAAGTATGATGAACATACATAGCATGAAAAGGTAATGTAAAGCAATGCATTAGGTATGCACTAAATGGACATACATAGCGTGAAATGTCATGTAAAACGATGTACTAAGTATGCACACAATGGACATACATAGCAAAAGCATAACGAGAACATGTACTTATAATGTACTAATGAACATAGCAAGTATATGATGTGAAAACAAGAAAGCATGGAAGTAACAAGTAGGCACATGTGTTTCACCCCAAAATGTTTAAAAAACAGTAAAAGAGGGGTCTATGTACTCACTTGAGGGTGCTTAGAAGTCTTGAACAACAACCAAGCAAAGCTAGAGGGATCACGGAATCAAACAGCACCCTATACAGATAACTACATAAATAACCGGACCTAAATCGGGAGATCGGATAGTATGAGGTTTCGTAAACCAAATGAGTATTGGAACTCATATGATATGGTTTAACAAAGCCTGTATACTAAAACGAAACCTAACCTAAGTGCTTACGACCCATTACGACCCGTTTAGGTAGCTTATGCTACTTTAACGTGTCGTTCGCGTAAAACGCGTTCGGACCGCCTAACTAGTCCTATGACAAGTAGAATATGCCTTAATATGTCTAATATAGTTGCCTAATCAGTTTAGATGTCAAAATTTAGGTTACATATGCTTAAAATGATTTTATGCGTAAAAAGGGTATTTTGGTAATTTTCCTAAGGCATAGAAACTACTTATCATACAACTACTTAAACGACGTGACCATAAGGTATAACCTCGGAAGATTATTCCCTATACAACTATGGTCACCTAATGTGTTTTGTCGGATCCTAAAGATCGACCAAATGGGTCGGGTTCGAAAGTATAAGCGATTGTTTAGATCGCTTAGCTTTATGACCCTAGACAAGCACAATTCTAAAAGTGATGAGCTAAACATGCTAGAACATGTTTAGTTAAGTTAGAAAACAGGTTTGGCATTAAAGCAAATGGTTTTAATACCCTAGAGTAGTTTGGTTACAAAATACGCGAGAAAACGTATTTTGGCCGAAACTACGACTCGTCAGTGAGCCTAGATAACGTGGTAATCAGTAAGTATAGTCACTAGGGAATATAACCATCGTGATTACGCTCACATTATGAAGTTCAACCGAACTTCGTGTGACCATAAGCTGGTCAAAGTAGAAAGTCAAACGTAGTTTGACTTTAACAATAAAAGCGAATGAAAAGCACGAAAGAATACTTACAGAAGGTCCCCGCAAGATTCGATCCGATTCACTCTCAGGTTGGAAGCATATACTTCCACTTAGAGAGCATAGAATCAGATCAAATATGGGTTTTTGCAAGTGAATGGGTTGGGTATTTATAGGAATGCTAGAACCGTTAGGATCGTTTATCGGGAAACGAGCTTCGATCTAGTCCGTACACCTCATACCCACTGATTTAGTAAACAAGGGGCACCCAAAACCAGCCCATGAAAACAAGGAAACCATGTGCGAAACAATGGGAAGCTGGGTTTTTAAATAAAACAGATTCTGCTGAGCTGGGGCTACCTTATGGCCCGTAAGCACCTCCATACGGTCCGTAAGGACCTTGTGTGCTGGCAGAATCTTTCAGTAATTGGCAGAACAGGCCCCTGCACCTCCAAACTTGGTTTTTGATGCAATTTGGCACATTTAAGCCCCGTTAACCCCATTTTAAAGCTCTAAAATGAAGTTAAAGTATAGAGAACTTGAAATGTGCTCAAAAATATCTCGGATGTCGGTTCGTTTGGTCGTACGATTGCGTTGCTCGGTTAATTACGACGGAAGTCGTAATGGATGCAAAAGCGATCCAAATTGCGTGACGAATGGATTTTTGAAAAGCCAAACACTAGAACATAATATTTTAATGCTTACATAAATTTTTGGATATCCGAATGTATTCAGAACGTAAGATATGCGCGAAAATGCAAACTTATGCACTTTTTGATGCTTTTAGTCCCTGAATGACCAAAAAGTTTATTTTAGCACACCGAACCCCTCAAAGCCTATTCCTAGGCTATGTAAAGGATATTTAAGGTGTGTTTAACTTATGATCATGTTCCGAAATGTCCGTTACAGTTCAAATTGGCATACTTTCGCAGTTTGTCAATTTTAGTCCCTGTAGGTGAATTAACTTGATTTCGGCACACCAAACCTTCCAAAACTTATTTCTAAGTTATGTAAAGGTTATTTAAGGTATGTTAAGCCTATGTCACTATTCCGGAGTGTTTGTTGCATTAAACTAGTTATATAACCTTCCAGAAAGCGATTTAAAGCCCGAAATCGAACAAGAGTTGATATGTGCAAACGATACACATATTTATACCAATCCCAAGTATGAAATACAATATTTCATTGGTTTGGTATTTGTTTGATGGTTAAAGTGACACAGGTGTCACACAACGCTCTGATACCAAACTGTCACACCCTGGCTTTTGCGGAAGCGTGGGTTTATTTGGTGTGACTTCTTAATACCATAGCAATTATCATTACAATGCTATATGAAAATAAAACATATGATGTTCATCCATTCATCAAGTTTTTAAAAGTGAAACACGACAACATTGTTTTAAAAAGTCGACACAACAAACCAAATACAACCATGACATAATGAAAACATGTTCAACGACATAACGAAAGACATGAAATAAAAACACGGTTTAAGACTTGTGACCCATCCAGGCAAAGGTCACACTTCCTAAACCCGGATGACATCATTATTCCTACCCAACCTGACGTGATGCATACCATGCCAGATCCACTAATTTCCTGAAATACATGTAGTTTGAAAAATCAACAAAAAGTTGAGCGAGTTCATGTAAAAGTGAGTATGAATAAACTTTTAAAGTATGTATAAAAGTCCCTGGTATGTAGTAATAAGGAAAAAGAGATCACCAATAGGTTGCAAACCCACTGGTATGTGTGAGAAAGTGCAGGGAAACTCAAACCTAGAAAATTTGTTACCGGGCTTCGGCTGTAAGACACAGTCACCTCTATGGGCCTCCCCGGCCTCACGGGAGTGGGCTCGCTACACCCAACTAGATCTATCACTCATGTGTCCCTCGGTCCTACAACGAGGATTAATGGCCTCAAGTGTTGTACCCACCCCTCACATGATCTAGTAGTATAAACCCTCCCTACGCTAACCATACCATGTAAATAAATGTTTGTAATAATTGTCGCATGTATTTCACCCCCGAAGTATAAAACTGAAAACAGTAAGGAGAAAAGGGGGACATGAACTCACAGAAGTGCGTATCCAGAAATGTCAATCTCCAACTCAATCTACTGCGTGACGACCTACACGTACTAATGCCTATTAAACGGATGGCCGTGCCTTGGCTTAGGGTTTAACGTTCTTGGAAAAATAATTAGGTAACTATTTCGTATTCACACTTCTTAATTATTTTATAAGTATATTCCTTCTCAAGGATGGGGGTTTTTATACATGTACACGTTATAATTCCCAAAATATATTTTTAAGTCTCACTTGAAAAATATATTTTAATCACTTGTCTAAAATGTTTTAAATTCCAAAATATATATTTTTCCCAAAAATATTATATTTTATTTCATAATTCTTCCAAAATATACATATAAGAGTATTTTTCAGAAATACTACATAAGTTACGTTTTAAAGTTCGAGTTGTAACCATACTTGTGTAATTTAAATATTTATTTTGTGAGAGCGTTGGTATGAATTTGGAGTCGTAATTTCACGGTATTTTCAAGTTATATTATTTTTACCCTAAAAATAATATATCTAGTTCACATAATAAACAAACAATGACACAAGCGTTTTATTATAAAATATATATTCTAAATATATATTTAACAAATTTTATTTACGAAAATCCACCTCCGGTACTTGCTATTTTTGTAATAAAAATCATGGCGAAATTTATTTTGAAAACCAAGTTAAAAATATGTTTGTAAACATTTGTTAGAAAAATATTTCCAAGTGTTGTAATTTTAGAAAAATTTCGCCAGAGTTCCCTCTGTAAATGGAGGTGCCCATGCTTTTTAGCATATCATTTTCTTTTGTAAAATCAATCAAACAATTTAACAATCAACAACATACAATTTTTGATCATCAACTTTGACAAAAATAAACATGAACCATAAACTTATGAACTTGAAAGTTTGTAAAAATATGTAGTAAGTTACTAGCATACTTAGTAGGTCTTGTTATCTTTAAAAATATGATTAGTTTCATAAAAACTTTATTTTTAAAGAATGCGTATTTTCACAACTTCTAGTCATGATTTACAAAAATATTTCTTTGTTAAATTTTCTTTCTACACAAGTGTTCCTACACTTGTTTACCCACTAAAAATGTGTTTCGTTCATACAAGATCCGGGTTTTAACAAAACTCGTTCCTTTTACTTGGTTCTTCCGAAAAACCACTTATAGATCCTTAGATCTATAAGTTTATAACCTTATTTTTCAAGAAAACTTATATTTATTCAAGTTCAAAGTTCATGTGTGGATGGTTTCATCATCCTTCAAATCTCTAACCTTTACATCTTACTAGTTCATGTTCTTAAACATGATCTAGCAAGTCTAGGTGATGAACCATCTTACTTCTACTAACAAACAACATGTATCAAGCATAACAACACAAGATCAACATGATTACAACATCATTTAACCATACATCTTCTCTTTATCCACTCTTTATTCTTTATGTTCAAGACTTGGATTATGTTCATTAGTGTTCTTAATATTTCATCATTCTTTCAACTATTAACCACCAAAAATAAGAACAAGATGAAGATTTGAAGCACTTACTACTAGCACAAGGCTAGGGGAGAAACAAAGCGTAAAAGTGGTGGATAAAAGAAAGCAAGAGTGGTCCTTGAGCTTCCGAGTGCACCAAGCTTGCTTGTTGGACCTCTAACACCTTTGGATGTATGGAAAATGGCTTGAACAAGACATGATGGTGGTGATATGGTGGTGATAGGTGGCAGCCGTGACTCAAGGAGGAGAGAAAAGAGAAAGCTTGTTGGGTGTTTGATGAAATGAAATGGTTAGACCAAGGTGTTTATTTATAAACCAATCTACACTTTTAACCATCATGTAATGTGTCACTAATTACCCAACATATGCAATTAAAATAATCAAAAGGAAACAAGAGTGGGTCACCCCTTGGTAACCGTCGAATGGGGGGGTAGGGGGTTGGGTTGTAATGTAATGGTTACAATTTAGTTAGGATCTAAAGTGCTTTGTTAGTGTATTAGTGTGTGTTATGTAATATAAGGTGTGTTAGGGTGTTCGGGGACCCTAACTAGCTCAGAAAAGTAAAAACAAGGTGTTTGGCAATATTTTTATGTTACGGGTAAAGTCCGGTTGTTCGGTTGGATGTTGATCCGTTAAAGTGCTAAATAAAGCTTTAAAGTGTCTTTTATATTGTTTTTAGTAACATATTAAATTCCCAACACTTTGGAAAGTATCTAGGACTATTTTACCAAGTTTTTGCACTTTACTAGCATTGTTAAATGCTGAATTTTGGTATTTAGTGCAGAATTCTGCACTTTAAGTATGTTTTAGGCACTTCCGGGCTCTATAACTATCACCTAGTGACGCAGTTTTATGGTCCTCACCTCCCTACACTCCCTACTAGTGTAGTGTTCTATTCCTGGCTCACACTGGCCTCAAAAAAAACAATGTATGTTTAGGTGCTGGCATTGTCAGCATGATTACTGGGTTATCCGCTCACTGTGCTAACTGTGCTTTCGTGCATCAAGTTTGTCACTAATGTTTGTGTGTAAATAATAGAGTGACAGTATAAAATGTGATGCATGGGTATGTATGTATCAGAAAACAGAAAGCAGTTTAATCATAATTGTAATCAAGCACAGTAATTAAGCACTAATTAAATATTAATTAATTTGTACGGATACCTGGAATTGTGAGGGTTGTCACAAAGATACAACCTCCTAATTGGTCTTTGAATGATCTATATCAGTATCATCCTTATGATGTAGAGGAAATGGATATTACATGGCAGATGGCTATGGCGGCGTTCAGAGCACAAAAGTTTGCAAACAAGACTGGAAGAAACAGATGGGGTACTCCTTATTCAAACTCTGCCAGTGTTCCATTCAAATTGCGCTGTTACAATTGCCACGAACCGGGACATTTGGCACGAAACTGCACTAAGCCGAATGTAAACAAAGAAGAAAATCCTGCACAACCTGCTCCTCCAAACCTTGAAAGGGCACTTGTCACTACAAATGACTCTTCAACAGTTGCTGGCGAAAGCACTCAGAGCTCAGCCCTAGTAGTTCAACAAAGTGCAAATTTTGATTGGAATGCTGAAATTCATCGCTTGAACATCTCTGCTCCAGAAAATCAGAATGCCTCAGAAAGCATCGCCTTCATGACTTCAGATTCGGAGGACAGGAATTCTGCACCTGATGATGAGACTCCAGCTGAAAATCTGGCTCTTATGACTAGGATTTTGTCAGCTCCCTTTCATGGACTTATTGCTGAAGAGGTACGTTATATTTTTTGTACTCCTGAATGCAGAGAAAGAGTTGAAGCATATAGGTTGCATAACGCTGATTTAGTTCAAGATTACAAAGATATTAAAAATAAAAACTTTACTTTGGCTAAAAATGAAAAACTTTATAAAGAAAAAATTGAAGCCCAAAGGAAAGATATCATTCAGTTGAAAGAAGATATCAGCGTTAAGAATTGTAACTTTAAAGATGCTCTAGCAACAAGTAATGACTTGACTAAAGAGCTAGAAGACATAAAGTTGAAATATCAGGTTAATGAAATTAATGTTAAAAAATATGACACTTCTAGCAAATTGGTCAAGGACATTGTTGACATTAAGCTAGAGTACAAAGAAAAGAAAGGGGCTGGTTTGGAATACACTAAAACTCCTCCTCCATACAATCATAACTATACTTATCTGCCTTTCATGGAAGAGGAGTTAATTAATGAGGACAAGATGACTTATGGCCCAAAAACTAATAAGTCATCAGTCAACAACGGATTTGTTGGTAATAAACAGTCAGCCCCGTCAATAAATTTTGTCTCTAAAGGAAATGTTGATCCTAACAGATCGTTTACATGTGCAGAAGAAAAGGTAGACTTGAAATATGAAGACACTCTTGGGGGAGAACAAGCTTTAAATTCTGATTTACCTAAAAATTGTTTTGATGAAACTAATTCTGAACTTGTTTTGGGACAAAGTATTTTTAGTATGTTTGCTTCTTTAGCGTCTAATGGACCTGATGTTTTGGGCAAGACTGATGATGGTTGTGTTGAATCTGTGAACATTAAGTCTGGTGATGAATTTTCTTCAGTTAATGATTGTGAATGTGATGTTTCTAACCCCTTGGTTGATGATAGTGTTACAGGTGAGGTCCCTCAGGATACATTCAGTGAAACCACTGAAACTACTTCTAAAGAAAATCAAGAATACCCTGATTCTTCTTCTGAGTCGGTCTCAGTGGGTGTCCCTAATGTTGAATCTAGTGGGACCCCATTGGAAACCGTTGATACATGTGTTGCAGAAACATGTGTTAATGAAATTTCAACTTCTTCTAAAAATAAAACCAAGTCAGAATCAATTGACAAAGAAACAAATGTTGAAATAAACAAACAGTCATCAACAAATGTTTTTGAAAATAAAACTGAAACTGAACCACCGACTTTTCAACATGATGATGATCACATTAAGAAGGATGAGTCTCATTCTCCATC